>NW_019942610.1:406012-409578 GCF_002910315.2 Salvelinus sp. IW2-2015 | reverse complement strand
CAGGTTAGGATTCTAGGGCCCTGAGTTTTCAGGGTTAGTTGTCTAGGGCCTGTTTTCAAGAAGTTAGGTCTCTTAGGGGCCTGTTAGGGGTTAGGTCTAGAGACCCTGGTTAGGGTTAGGGCTATAAGGGGCCTGTTCAGGGTTAGTCTAAGGCCTGTTCAGGGGTTTAGGGCTTAGGGGCCCTGTTCAGCGGTTAGGTCTAGGCCTGTTCGAAGGGTTAGGGTCTAGGGCCTGTAGTTCAAGGGCTGTAGGTTTAGCAGGGCCTGTTCAGGTGTTAGGTTCCTGAGGGGGCCTTGTCTGTTTCAGAACAGGCCCTAGACCTAACCCTGAACAGGCCCTAGACCTAACCCTGAACAGGCCCTAGACCTAACCCTGAACAGGCCCTAGACCTAACCCTGAACAGGCCCTAGACCTAACCCTAAACAGGCCCTAGACCTAACCCTAAACAGGCCCTAGACCTAACCCTGAACAGGCTGGTACCAGATATATTATTGGCTTGCTCAGCAGACTTTTAGATAGCTAAGTTGTTGAAACTGTGCTGCAGAGGACTATTTGGACATTGTGAAAAGGGTTTTAACCAACTGCACAAAAATAAAACGGTGTGTAAAGCTCGCTTTCCATCCAATTTGCGACAGATTTTTATGCAAATATGCATAAAGAAAATATTCACATTTCCCCACCAGTGGTGTGTTTCTACCAAACTGACTTGTTGCGGATAAAAAGCAGTGCGTGATGATGTAGTGCACATTTTAAAGGTACTTTTTTACTTAAGTTTTCATGTACCGAATAAAAATCGCATCCATCGCATTTTCAACTCTACCCACTCTGGTCTTGACATCTGCGCTCTAGCCAACAGCTCTCAGATACAGTGCAGGTAGGCTAGTCTACATGATGAGATTACTATGGATAAAAGCGAGATTTACATTTCTGTCAAACAGCATTCAAGCATCGATCATCGTGTCACCAGAATAAGACCATCAATATTTTTGGGGAAATCAGCATCAAGCTCATCACCCTGTGAAGTTCATCCTAATTTATTTAATCTGTGGCCTAATAAACTGCATGGTTTCCTGAGACGTAGTGGGAGGACCACACACCATATCATCACGTTTACTTCGATATGATGGTTATTATATCAATGTTTGCCCATAAAGGCCTTTCCACCTCCATTTCTCACATAATTACACATAATTTTAATTTTTTTTTCACATAATTTTACAGCGCGTGCCAAATCTTCCAACAGAGTAAGATCAGCCATCTCTCATTCCAGTTCCCATTACCTGTCTTTTATAGGATTTACATAATACTTTCACATGTATCTCTAATTTAAGAAATGACTGTATAGGGATTATTATTGTAACAAATGCACTGATGTGGTCAAAATTATAAAGCATGTCGATGTTGCATTATTTCACAATGGAGATACAATGACAGATTTTTTATTTTTTTAAATCTATTATTACTCTCCCAATTTCACACGTTTTCCACATATATCTTCCCCATTCTATTCTTGACCAGCAGTTTCCTTATTCCACCACTTGGCATTGTGCATACGCATGGTAATGGCTAAGTAAATGTTCATATTGATAAATCTCACACTTTGCGTGAAAATAATCCCACGAATGGTTTACGCACAGATTTGTGCCTACGCACAGTGGATAAATGAGGCCCCTGCTTTGTGACTGTTTGTAGTGGCCAGACAGTTCCAGGAGTATGTGGATCCTGGCTGGGAGGAGAGCGCCACCCAGAGGAGGAGTGAGGAGGAGGAGAACGTTCTGCTGCCGCTCGGCGACAACACACTCACACACAACCTGGGACTACCCATGGTGGTGATCTGCACTAAGGTACGAATACACACACTGGAATTGTCCCTATTCTATCTGTTTCGCTGTGACGTCATCAGTTGGCTGGAGAAGGAGCATGACTACATATATTACCTCTGACCTCTAACCTGTGTGTGTTGCAGTGCGATGCCATCAGTACGTTGGAGAAGGAGCATGACTACAAAGACGAACATCTGGACTTCATCCAGTCATACATCAGACGCTTCTGTCTACAGTGTATCCTTTACACACACACACACATACACACACACACACACACACACACACACACACACACAGTCTTGTATAACTATACGTCTATACTAGGCGGTGTCAAAGGAAGGCCCAAACAATTGTCAAAGACTCCAGTCACCCAATTCATCGACTGTTTTCTCTGCTACATCAGGGCAAGCGGTACCGGAGCGACAAGTCTAGGTCTAAAAGGCTCCTTAACAGCTTCTACCCCCAATCCATAAGACTGCTGAACAATTAATCAAATGGCCACCCAGACTATTTACGTGTGTCCCCACAACTAACCTTGTGGGGACACACGATTCAGTCCCATTCAAAATCCTATTTTCCCTAACCTCTACTTCTAAGGGTGTTTTCACACTTGGTCCCTTTCAGCTTATTTCTGTGAACTTAGTGCGGTTCGCTTAATTTTTTGTGCAGTATGAACACTCCAAGGAACTCAGCCCCTTAAAAGAGTGCAAACCAAACCGCAAACCGAACTGAGACCATCTCGAGAGGTGGTCTGAGTTCGGTTCGCTTGAATTCCGCTGTCTGGTTCAGTTTTTTAGGACAATGTGAACACAAAGCTCCCCAGGTTCACTTGTCATATCCGCACCACACACTAGACTACTGCAACACTGTTTCCCCTGACATAACTCCTCACACTAGACTACTGACATAACCCCTCACACTAGACTACTGACATAACCTCTCACGCTAGACTACTGACATAACCCCTCACGCTAGACTACTGACATAACCCCTCACGCTAGACTACTGACATAACCCCTCACCCTAGACTACTGACATAACCCCTCACACTAGACTACTGACATAACCCCTCACACTAGACTACTGACATAACCCCTCACACTAGACTACTGACATAACCCCTCACGCTAGACTACTGGCACCAACCCGGACAGGAAGATCACGTCAGTGACCAACCCACTCAAGTGACGCACCCCTCCTAGGGACGGCATGAAAGGGCACCAGTAAGCCAGTGAGATCAGCCCCTGTAATAGGGTTAGAGGCAGAGAATCCCAGTGGAGATAGGGGAACCGTCCAGGCAGGGACAGCAAGGGCGGTTTCGTTGCTCCAGAGCCTTTCCGTTCACCTTCACACTCCTGGGCCAGACTACACTCAATCATATGACCCACTGAAGAGATGAGTCTTCAGTAAAGACTTAAAATTGAGACGTAGTCTGCGTGCTCTCACATGGGTAGGCAGACCATTCCATAAAAATGGAGCTCTATAGGAAAAAGCCCTGCCTCCAGCTGTTTGCTTAGAAATTCTAGGCACAATTAGGAGGCCTGCGTCTTGTGACCGTAGCGTACGTGTAGGTATGTACGGCAGGACCAAATCGTAAAGATAGGTAGGAGCAGCCCATGTAATGCTTTGTAGGTTAGCAGTAAAACCTTGAAATCAGCCCTTGCCTTAACAGGAAGCCAGTGTAGGGAGGCTAGCACTGGAGTTATAAAATTTTTTTTGTTCTAGTCAGGATTCTAGCAA
>NW_019942610.1:368486-405987 GCF_002910315.2 Salvelinus sp. IW2-2015 | reverse complement strand
CAAAACACCGTTTCCCCTAGTATAACCCCTCAATCAATGTATTTATATAGCCCTTCTTACATCAGCTGATATCTCAAAGTGCTGTACAGAAACCCAGGCCTAAAACCCCAAATAGCAAGCAATGCAGGTGTAGAAAGCACGGTGGCTAGGAAAAACTCCCTAGAAAAGGCCAAAACCTAGGAAGAAACCTAGAGAGGAACCAGGCTATGAGGGGTGGCCAGTCCTCTTCTGGCTGTGCCGGTGGAGATTATAACAAACATGGCCAAAATGTTCATAAATTACCAGCATGGTCAAATAATAATAATCACAGTAGTTGTCGAGGGTGCAGCAAGTCACCACCTCAGGAGTAAATTGTCAGTTGGCTTTTCATAGCCGATCATTAAGAGTATCTCTACCGGTCCTGCAGTCTCTAGAGAGTTGAAAACAGCATGTCTGGGACAGGTAGCTCGTCCGGTGGACAGGTCAGGGTTCCATAGCCGCAGGCAGAACAGTTTGAAACTGGAACAGCAGCAAGGCCCAGGTGGACTGGGGACAGCAAGGTGTCATCATGCCAGGTAGTCTCTGAGGCATGGTCCTAGGGCTCAGGTCCTCCGAGAGAGAGAATTAGAGAGAGCATACTTAAATTCACACAGGACACCGGATAAGACAGGAGAAGTACTCCAGATATAACAAACTGACCCTAGCCCCCCGACACATAAACTTACTGCAGCACATAAATATTGGAGGCTGAGACAGGAGGGGTCAGGAGACACTGTGGCCCCATCCGATGATACCCCCGGACAGGGGCCAAACAGGAAGGATATAACCCAACCCACTTTTGCCAAAGCACAGCCCCCACACCACTAGAGGGATATCTTCAACCACCAATTTACCATCCTGAGACAAGGCCGAGTATAGCCCACAAAGATCTCCGCCACGCGCACAACCCAAGGGGGGGCACCAACCCGGACAGGAAGATCACGTCAGTGACTCAACCCACTCAAGTGACGCACCCCTCCTAGGGACGGCATGAAAGGGCACCAGTAAGCCAGTGACTCAGCCCCTGTAATAGGTTAGAGGCAGAGAATCCCAGTGGAGATAGGGGAACCGTCCAGGCAGAGACAGCAAGGGCGGTCTGTTGCTCCAGAGCCTTTCCGTTCACCTTCACATCCTGGGCCAGACTACACTCAATCATATGACCCACTGAAGAGATGAGTCTCAGTAAAGACTTAAAAGTTGAGACTGAGTCTGCGTCTCTCACATGGGTAGGCAGACCATTCCATAAAAATGGAGCTCTATAGGAAAAAGCCCTGCCTCCAGCTGTTTGCTTAGAAATTCTAGGCACAATTAGGAGGCCTGCGTCTTGTGACCGTAGCGTACGTGTAGGTATGTACGGCAGGACCAAATCGTAAAGATAGGTAGGAGCAAGCCCATGTAATGCTTTGTAGGTTAGCAGTAAAACCTTGAAATCAGCCCTTGCCTTAACAGGAAGCCAGTGTAGGGAGGCTAGCACTGAGTAATATGATCAAATTTTTTGGTCTAGTCAGATTCTAGCAACCGTATTTAGCACTAACTGAAGTTTATTTAGTGCTTTATCCGGGTAGCGAGGAAAGTAGAGCATTGCAGTGTTTAACCTAGAAGTACAAAAGCATGGATTAATTTTTCTGCATCATTTTTGGACAGAAAGTTTCAGATTTTTGCAATGTTACGTAGTTGGAAAAAGCTGTCCTTGAAACAGTCTTGATATGTTCGTCAAAAGAGAGATCAGGGTCCAAAGTAATGCCAAGGTTACTCTGGAGTTGCTATGGCGCGATGGGACAAGGATATCCCTGTCTCCCGAAACCCTCCCATAACCCGGACGACGCTGTGCCAATTGTGCGCCACCCAATGGGTCTCCCCGTCGCGGACGGCTGCGACAGAGCCTGGATTCTAACCCAGAATCTCTAGTGGCACAGCTAACACTGTGATGCAGTGCCTTAGACCACTGCGTCACTCGGGAGGCCTACGGCTTATATTTTTACTAAATGCAATTTATGAGCTTCCAAAATGTAAATAGGTATACAGTATTGAAGTCGTAAGTTTACATACCACTTAGGTTGGAGTCAATAAAAACTCATTTTCAACCACTCCACAAATGTCTTGTTAACAAACTATAGTTTCGCCAAGTCGGTTAGGACATTCCATAAATGATGTCATGGCTTGTAGAAGCTTCTGATAGGCTTATTGACATCATTTGAGTCAATTGGAGGTGTACCTATGGATGTATTTCAAGGCCTACCTTCAAACTCAGTGCTCTTTGCTTGACATCATGGGAAAATCAAAGAAATCAGCCAGCTACAGAAATGTTTTTATAAGACCTCCATAAGTCTGGTTCATCTTGGGCAGCAATTTCACAATGCCTGAATGGGTCACACGTTCATCTGTACAATACATAGTAAGCAAGTATAAACCCCATGGGACAGCGCAGCGCGCTATCCGCCAGGAGGAGACGCTTTCTGTTAACACGTCAGGACAGAACGTACCAGTATGTTGGCACGTAGTAAGTCAAATAAATATCCAGAACAACAGCCAAGGACCCTGTGAAGATGCTGGAGGAAACGGGTACAAAAATATCTGTATCCACAGTAAACGAGTCCTGTATCGACATAACCGGAAAGGCCGCTCAGCAAGGAAGAAGCCACTGCTCCAAAACCGCCATAAAAAAGCCAGACTACGGTTTGCAACTGCACATGGGGATAAAGATCGTACTTTTTGGAGAAATGTCCTCTGGTCTGATGAAACAAAATAGAACTGTTTGGCTGTAATGACCTTTTATGTTCAGAGGAAAAAGGGGAGGCTTGCAAGCCGAAGAACACCATCCCAACCGTGAAGCACGGGGGTGGCAGCAACATGTTGTTGGGGGTGCTTTGCTACAGGAGGGACTGGTGCACTTCACAATAGATGGCATCATGGGCAGGAAAATTATGTGGATATATTCAAGCAACATCTCAAGACATCAGTCAGGAAGTTTAAAGCTTGGTCGCAAATGGACAATGACCCAAGCATACTTCCAAGGTTGTGGGAAATGGCTTAAGGACAACAAAGTCAAGGTATTGGAGTGGCCATCACAAAGCCCTGACCTCAGTCCTATAGAAAATTTGTGGGCAGAACTGAAAAAGTGTGTGAGCAAGGAGGCCTACAAAACCTGCCTCCATTACACCAGCTCTGTCAGGAGGAATGGCTAAAATTCACCCAACTTTTTGTTGGAATCTTGTGGAAGGCTACCTGAAATGTTTCACCCAAGTCAAACATTTTAAAGGCAATGCTTCCAAATACTAATTGAGTGTATGTAAACTCTGACCACTGGGAATGTGATGAAAGAAATAAAGCTGAATATAATAAGTCTCTCTACTATTATTATGACATTTCAATTCTTAAATAAAGGGGTGATCCTAACTGACCTAAAGACAGAACTTACTAGGATTAAATGTCAGGAATGGTGAAGAACTGAGTTTAAATGTATTTGGCTAAGGTGTATGTAAACATCCGTCTTCCGAGAACATATTCTGATGAAATGGTTTGTCCTGCACTTTTTAAAAAACGAGTGCATTCATCTGTGCCAACTGTTGTCGCAAAACAATGCTGCATTCTCGTTCTCTTCTCCCTCAGATCCATAAGCAAGGGCTCGGAAATAAGCAAAACGCTACGGTATCACATAGCCCCACAGACAAAAAATGTAGCGGGTAAAGTTGAACTGGTTTTGTCCAGATATTAGACACCTCGAACGGGTCTTCGAGGTGAAAATGTGGGATTTATAGGCCTGAGGGGGAGATGGGATATATTGAGATACGGGGAGGTGGTGGTCTCTGTTGTTTTGGGGGCTGCCCAGAGATGCACGGGAAAGCAGTTACCTTGGATTCGGGCTGTTTTTTTTGGGCGGGGACAGGTTTAGGTACTGGGGGGTGAAAATCACTTTTCCGTATACCGTTTGATAAACCGAACCGGGATTACTCCAATACGGAAAATCCCAAAATCGTTGAACCAGCGCTCTGTATAGATCAGAAGGCCGAACCACGAAGGCGAACCGTGAACCGGTAAACCTCACCAGATATAAGAGGCAGTGGTGTCACCCGGTGAGGGATTTCTTTTTTGTGAGGATACATATATACTGGCCATGCTCATGGGTCCCTCACAGGTTGAGATGGGAAATCACGGCGCCCACAACACATCTTTTTGTGGCGCACACACACGGGAATCGGCGGATGCATTCTGTGTGGCCCGGAGCCATGTCTGGTCAACCCCCCGATAGTCCCTAGCTGCTAGGCAGGGCGAATAGTGGAGATGACAATTCAGTGGCTGGGGCAGGGCGGTGGGGCCGGCCGGTGGAGCGTGGGATTGGTGATGGGAGGACGGGCCCTGTGAAGTGCGTGTGGCATGACGGGGCTGGGCGTCGGCGGATGTACGTGCGGGGAAGGGAATAGGTTTATAGTAGGGGGTTAGGGTGCGGGAGAAATGTTGTATGTCCGTGCGGCACAGCACCCGACGGTGGCCCTCCGTCCACGACCCCTGCTGCATCGGGGGGATAAATGATCTCACAGGCGGCAGGAAGGTTGTTTGGTGGGTTGGTGAGGGGAATCCTCGTTTTGGGGGCGTGGCACTTTGGGTGGCTGATGTGGGTTGGCGACGCGGGCTGGTCGGGCAGTGCGGGCAGTGTGGTTGTTTTTTTTTTTTTGGCTTGTGTACAAGATAGTAGGATTAGCATGGCAATGCCGTCCTCTATGTCGAGAACTGTGCATTAACGCGGATATACTAGACGTACAGCGTGGTGAGTGAGGGCTTATGGTCCGGGCTAAAACGTCTTTTTCTTCGGGCAGATTCAAGGTGACGACCTTGGAATCCCCCTGTTCAACGCTGCTGTCTGGGGTTATTTAGCGCCAAAAAGTTACGGATGGTAAAACGGCACAGTGGGCCAGGAGGTAAGGGTATATATTTACTTGAGATCAGGAGGTTTATTGTATGAAGTGTCAAAGAGTATGTCTCGTCTGTCTTCTCCGGGCGTCGGGGGGATCAGCCGCGCTCGTAGGGCTAGCGGTGGTCATGTTGAGAATATGTGAGGCAGGTCGTATGGGCGTGAATGTACGGCACCTATTCGGGGGGCGGTCGCAAGGCGTGCTATGTGGGAGATTCCCGGTACACAGTGCGGGACGGGGGTGGTGGGGGGAGCGCCGCGCGCCGCAGAAGGGGGGCGGGGCGGGGCGGGCAGGCGCCCCGGCGCGCAAATCAGTTTTTCTTTTTTTTCCGCACGGGTCAGGCGTGTTGCCGGTTTTTTTTTTGCGACCAGTCTGGAAGTGCTATCTAGCGCGTGCGGGTCGGTCTGTGACTGGTGCTCGCGCGTGTGGTCGAAGTGGCGGGCGCGCGCTTGTCGTGGATTTGATTTTGATCGGGAATATCTGATTGGGTATGCTGTTGGTGGGGTTTGGGCGGACAGAACGCCTATGCAGGTGTAGTGTAGATTTTTTTTGCTGGCCCTATGGGTGTGGCGCCCAGGACCGTTATGGTTATATTGAAGCGGGCAGTCGGCATGGCCAATCGGATTGCTGACAACCTATGTGCGCTGCTTATTAGCAGGTGTATCGCCAGCCCTTCCCAGTTCTTGTCCTAGTTGTTTGACACCTCTATTGGCCCTCTAATTGCTTAGTGTGGGACTGCCTATATCGGCCCCAAGCAGGGTTGATCGCCCCCTAGGGCTCCCCATGCGCAGGGATCTCGCCCAGGATCGGTTAAAGGGAGTTCGTAATGTGTCTCACCACATGCGTAGCCAATCAGAAAGTAGGCAATGTATGGGATTGGGACCGAATTTTTGCAGTACTCGGTCGGGTATCTGCAATCGGGATGTGACCGGTTGTGGTCTTGGTTCTATAGGTCAGTTCTTGGTGCGCCGTATTTAGCACTAACTGAAGTTTATTTAGTGCTTTATCCGGGTAGCCGGAAAGTAGAGCATTGCAGTAGTTTAACCTAGAAGTAACAAAAGCATGGATTAATTTTTCTGCATCATTTTTGGACAGAAAGTTTCAGATTTTTGCAATGTTACGTAGTTGGGAAAAAGCTGTCCTTGAAACAGTCTTGATATGTTCGTCAAAAGAGAGATCAGGGTCCAAAGTAATGCCAAGGTTACTCTGGAGTTGCTAGTGCGCGATGGGACAAGGATATCCCTGTCTCCCGAAACCCTCCCATAACCCGGACGACGCTGTGCCAATTGTGCGCCACCCAATGGGTCTCCCCGTCGCGGACGGCTGCGACAGAGCCTGGATTCTAACCCAGAATCTCTAGTGGCACAGCTAACACTGTGATGCAGTGCCTTAGACCACTGCGTCACTCGGGAGGCCTACGGCTTATATTTTTACTAAATGCAATTTATGAGCTTCCAAAATGTAAGTAGGTATACAGTTGAAGTCGTAAGTTTACATACACTTAGGTTGGAGTCAATAAAACTCATTTTTCAACCACTCCACAAATGTCTTGTTAACAAACTATAGTTTTCGCAAGTCGGTTAGGACAATTCCATAAAATGATGTCATGGCTTTAGAAGCTTCTGATAGGCTTATTGACATCATTTGAGTCAATTGGAGGTGTACCTATGGATGTATTTCAAGGCCTACCTTCAAACTCAGTGCCTCTTTGCTTGACATCATGGGAAAATCAAAAGAAATCAGCCAAGACTACAGAATTGTTTTTTATAGACCTCCATAAGTCTGGTTCATCCTTGGGAGCAATTTCCAAATGCCTGAAGGTACCACGTTCATCTGTACAAACAATAGTAAGCAAGTATAAACCCCATGGGACCACGCAGCCGTCATACCGCTCAGGAAGGAGACGCTTTCTGTTTCCTAGAGATGAACGTACTTTGGTGCGAAAAGTACAAATCCATCCCAGAACAACAGCCAAGGACCCTGTGAAGATGCTGGAGGAAACGGGTACAAAAATATCTGTATCCACAGTAAAACGAGTCCTGTATCGACATAACCGGAAAGGCCGCTCAGCAAGGAAGAAGCCACTGCTCCAAAACCGCCATAAAAAAGCCAGACTACGGTTTGCAACTGCACATGGGGATAAAGATCGTACTTTTTGGAGAAATGTCCTCTGGTCTGATGAAACAAAAATAGAACTGTTTGGCTGTAATGACCTTTTATGTTCAGAGGAAAAAGGGGGAGGCTTGCAAGCCGAAGAACACCATCCCAACCGTGAAGCACGGGGGTGGCAGCATCATGTTGTGGGGGTGCTTTGCTACAGGAGGGACTGGTGCACTTCACAAAATAGATGGCATCATGAGGCAGGAAAATTATGTGGATATATTCAAGCAACATCTCAAGACATCAGTCAGGAAGTTTAAAGCTTGGTCGCAAATGGACAATGACCCCAAGCATACTTCCAAGGTTGTGGGAAAATGGCTTAAGGACAACAAAGTCAAGGTATTGGAGTGGCCATCACAAAGCCCTGACCTCAGTCCTATAGAAAATTTGTGGGCAGAACTGAAAAAGTGTGTGAGCAAGGAGGCCTACAAAACCTGCCTCCATTACACCAGCTCTGTCAGGAGGAATGGGCTAAAATTCACCCAACTTTTTGTTGGAATCTTGTGGAAGGCTACCTGAAATGTTTCACCCAAGTCAAACATTTTAAAGGCAATGCTACCAAATACTAATTGAGTGTATGTAAACCTCTGACCCACTGGGAATGTGATGAAAGAAATTAAAGCTGAAATAAATAAGTCTCTCTACTATTATTATGACATTTCAAATTCTTAAAATAAAGTGGTGATCCTAACTGACCTAAAGACAGGGAATTTTTACTAGGATTAAATGTCAGGAATGGTGAAGAACTGAGTTTAAATGTATTTGGCTAAGGTGTATGTAAACATCCGTCTTCCGAGAACATATTCTGATGAAATGGTTTGTCCTGCACTTTTTAAAAACACAGAGTGCATTGAGTGAATGTTGGAAAAAGATATTGGTTCCTTTCTAGACATAGCAATGTGAATGCAAAGAGGAAATCTGCCCACAAAATAGTTGAAGTTAACTGGAAAAGGAGTTGTCCTCATTCAAAGGTAAGGGCATTGTGAATTTTAAGAGAACTGTTATTTTGCCTTTTTTTTTCTCCAGAGATCACTTTAAAGAGGACCGAGGTCGGTTCTTTTAAGGAGGACTGTATGTGAAAACACCCGAACCTTAAACCTAACCTTGAACCCAAACTTAAACCCAAAACTTAACCCAGCTCCTAAACATAATTCTAACACTAATTCTAACCTTAACCTTAAACCCACCAGAAATAGCATTTGACCTGGTGGGAGTAACAAAATGTCCCAGCCGGTCCCCACAAGTATAGTTAAACACGTCCACACACACGTGCGCACACACACTTTAACTCTGATCACTTTTCCGTAGCATCTTACTAACCCCTAATCCATCTGCATGCAGTGTAAAGGTAGAGACAACATGGCGGTTCATTTCTTTGTGCCTGCCTTGGATCGTGTAGTGAGTGATACTGTCCCCTTAATGCTGTGTCAGACGGGGCGTCTCTGCTGTATACGTCGGTTAAGGAAATGAAGAATGTGGATGTTCTGTATAAATACCTGCTTCACAGACTCTACGGTTTCCCCTTCCACTACCCTGCTCAACTGGTGGAGAAAGACACAGTCTTCATGTAAGTGTGTGTTTGTGTGTGAGTGTAACCCTGTGTTCTTTACGTTTGCGAGTGTGTGACTCTGTCTTCTTTCAGTCCGTCAGGGTGGGACAATGAAAGTAAGATTTCAATCCTCCATGAGAACTTCCAAACGCTGAAACCAGACGACATCTTTGAGGAGGTCATCGTCAAACCGCCTGTCAGAAAGGTACGACCTTTAACCCCTCAACTCTCTCTTGTAATTCCCAAAAAGACTGTTAGTGAACGTCACATTTTCCATTGTAATTTAAACTATAATGATAGATGAATTAATAGGAATCTCTCTCCCCCTGTCTCGTTGTGTACATCCTCTCCTATGTCAGTTTGTTCATGAGAAGGAGATTCAGGCTGAAGATGACCAGGTGTTTCTGCTCAAGCTGCAGGTGAGACTTGACACATGGTGACGTGTGTGGGTGTTTCTCTCTCTCTCTCTAATGTGTGTCTTTGTGGTTTCAGTCGCTGCTCTCCAAACAGCCTCCTGCATCTGCCGGGCGACCAGGGGTAAGTCAATCTCTCTTTCTTCTGACTGTCTCTCTCTTTTCCTAATTTCTTTCTCTCTCTCTTTAAGATACTGGAAACTGATGTGATCTTGTGTGTGTGACAGGAATCCAGCAGTAGTAGAGGTCCCAGTGGTTCTCCCAGGACCAGTAATCGTTCAGCTGCAGCCAACGTAGCTAACACCATGCCTCAATCAGGTACGCCATGCCCCAGTCAGGTACACCATGCCCCAATCAGGTACGCCATGCCCCAATCAGGTACGCCATGCCCCAGTCAGGTACGCCATGACGTGAATGTGTGTAGCTAATGCCACACATTACACCAGAAAAGCAATTAGGTATTTTACCACAGACCCTGCTCAACTGTTGTACCTTTTTGTATGACATTCTCCAACCCTCCCTGTGTGTGTAGCAGGTCAGACCAGTGAGGGGGTGCTGGCTAACTTCTTCAACAGTCTTCTGACCAAGAAGGCCGGAGCATCGCCGCCGGGCAACAGCACACCAGGGACTGTTCGCAAGTCAGGTAGGACACACACACACACCGTTATTATATAGGCAGAAGGGGTGTATGTGCCCTGTGTCGCCCTCTCGTGGTTTAAAATATAAATCCAGGCAGAGCTGAGTAGTTCTGTGTGTGTGTTGCAGGTTCTAAGCTGGGTCTGAGTGATGTCCAGGCAGAGTTGGACAGGATCAGCTGCAGAGAGAATGATGAGAGCAACACTAACAACCCTAACCCCAGTACTGAGACCAACGAAGAACAGACATGAACAGACCACCTCCCTCTTCCTCCCCCCTACCTCACCCCCCAGACCAGACGTGAAGAGAACAAACCTCACCCTCCACACCCCAGGCATACCACAGACCAGACATGAAAAATCCACCTCCCCTACCTTACCCACTTCTCACACCCCCAGGCCATACATGAAGAGACCAGACCTCACCCTCCTCCCATTCTCACCTCTCCTGACCTCCCCTCCTCACCCCCCAGTGAGACCACCGCATACCAGACATGAAGACACGTCAGCCCTACCTCATTCCCCAGACCATACATGAAGAGACCAGACCTCACCCCAACAGACCAGAACAGATTAGACATGAAGACCTTCAGGACGGAGATGGAGAGATGGGGATGGAGAGAGAGGGAGGGAGGAGGAAGAAGAGAGAGGGAGAGGGAGCAAGAGGGAGAGAGCAATGGACAGGTATGGGGAGAGAGGGAGCAGGAGGCAGAGAGAGGGATGGGAGGACGGTAGGGAGGAAAAATATGTATTCCCCTTTCACCAGATGAGGTGTTTAGGTTGATCTTGATACTGTAGGATATATTGAAGGATTTGTGTATATAGTTGACTGAGATACTGTAGGGTGTGTGTGTGTGTGTGTGTGTGTGTGTGTGTGTGTGTGTGTGTGTGTGTGTGTGTGTGTGTGTGTGTGTGTGTGTGTGTGTGTGTGTGTGTGCAGGTAGGGATGGAGAATGTTAGACAGAGCCATGTAAAGAGAGAGTTTGGCCCTTGAGGCTTCAACCAAAAAGCAGCAATCTTCTGAGATGTCGCATAACTCTATGGCAGACATGTTGACAGAATCATAAACCAAGTTCACTAGTATAACTAACATAACTGACAGAATCATAAACCAAGTATTAGAACTTATAACCAAAGTCCTTATGGATGGATGAATGGAAGGTTCATCCACTGAGGCAGGCAACAATATGGCTTTTGGCCGGCTCTGAAGTGGGCCAAACTCTCTGTGACTGCTTTTAGATGTAGATATAGATGGGGAGGGGGTGTAGTTGAGCTTTATTTGTACAGTTAGGAGAAGCACTAATGGTTTATAACCCAATAGTTAATGTAAGGAGGGAGGGATGGCCGGGGGCACCTGGAGAGTGTACAGTCCCTTTGTCTTGCTGTAATCTGATTTGTCTGTTATTTCAGAACTGTAACCTGATTGGTGTGTTTTCATTGTTCTGTGGTGGCATTTGTATCATCAGGTCTATAATGAGTCAAATAAAGGTGTATTTATTCTGACTGTCTGTCTTTTCCTAAACCTGTGTTTGAATTTCAACAGGTGTGAGTTTGCCAAGTTTTTTTTTAATCAAGAAAAGTATTTTGTAAGTAATAATAATAAGTAATAAATTTTCATTTACATGATTTGTGCAGTATATTTTTGGTATTTTATTAGGATCCCATTAGCTGTTGCAAAAGCAGCATCTACACTTCCTGGGATCCACACAAAACATAAAGCATGACATTTCATATAGAACATTTAATAAACAAGAACAGCTCAAGGACAGAACAATTCTTTTTTAAAGGCTCATATAGCCTACATATCAATGCATACACACAAACTATCTAGGTCAAATAGAGGAGAGGCGTTGTGCCGTGAGGTGTTGCTTTATCTGTTTTTTTTAAACCAGGTTTGCTGTTTATTTGAGCAATATGAGATGGAAGGGAGTTCCATGCAATAATGGCTTTATATAGTACTGTTTGCTTTCTTGAATTTCTTCTGAATTTGGGGACTGTGAAAAGACCCCTGGTGGCATGTCTGATGGGGTAAGTATGTGTGTTAGAGCTATGTGTAAGTTGACTATGAAAATAATTTGGGATTTTCAACACATTGTTATAAAAATAATTGATACAGTCAGTCTCTCCTCAACTTTTAGCCAAGAGAGACTGGCATGCATAGTATTTATATCAGTCCTCTGATTACAATGAAGAGCAAGACGTGCCGCTCTGTTCTGGGCCAGCTGCAACTTAACTACGTCTTTCCTTGCAGCACTGGACCACACGACTGGACAATAATCAAGATTAGACAAAACTAGCCTGCCTAACTTGCTTTTTGGAGTGTGGTGTCAAAAAAGCAGAGCATCTCTTTATTACGGACAGACCTCTCCCCATCTTTACAACCATTGAATCTATATGTTTGGACCATGACAGTTTACAATCTAAGGTAACGCCAAGTAATTTAGTCTCAACTTTTCAACAGCCACATCATTCATTACCATATTCAGCTGAGTTCTAGAACTTAGGGAATGATTTGTACCAAATACAATGCTCTTAGCTTTAGAGATGTTCAGGACCAGTTTATTACTGACCACCCATTCCAAAACAACTTGTTTAGCTGTGGTTGCTGATGCGTATATGATTGAATCATCAGGTCATTGGTAAAAATACAAAAGAGTAGAGGGCCTAGAGAGCTGCCCTGCGGTACACCACACTTCACATGTTTGACATTTTGACATGTTTGACATGTCCAGATTTTGCAGCTCTTTCAGAACATCAGCTATCTGGATTTGGGTGAAGGAGAAGTTTGGGTGAGTTTCTGTGGGGAGCGCAGGGCTGTTGGCCAGGGTAGAGGAAGCCAGGTGGAAAGCATGGCCAGCCGTAGAAAAATGCTTATTGAAATTCTCAATTATAGTGGATTTATCAGTGGTAACAGTGTGTCCTAGCCTCAGTGCTGGGAGGAGGTGCTCTTATTCTCCATGGACTTCACAGTGTCCCAGAACTTTTTGGAGTTTGTCCTACAGGATGCACATTTCTGCTTGAAAAAGCTAGCCTTAGCTTTCCTAACTGCCTGTGTATATTTGTTCCTAACTTCCCTGAAAAGTTGCATATCACAGGGGCTGTTTGATGCTAATGCAGAACGCCACAGGATGTTTTTGTGCTGGTGAAGGGCAGTCAGGTCTGGAGAGAACCAAGGGCTATATCTGTTCCTGGTTTACATTTTTTTTATGGGGCATACTTATTTAAGATGGTGAGGAAGGCACTTTTAAAGAATAACCAGGCATCCTCTACTGACGGGATGAGGTCAATATCCTTCCAGGATACCCGGGCCAGGTCGATTAGAAAGGCCTGCTAGCTGAAGTGTTTTAGGGAGCGTTTGACAGTGATAAGGGGTGGTCGTTTGACCGCAGACCCATTACGGATGCAGGCAATGAGGCAGTGATCGCTGAGATCTTGGTTGAAAACAGCAGAGGTGTATTTGGAAGGAAAGTTGGTTAAGATGATCACTATGAGGGTGCCCGTGTTTCCGGATTTGGGGTTGTACCTGGTAGGTTCATTGATAATTTGTGTGAGATTGAGGGCATCAAGTTTAGATTGTAGGATGGCCCGGGGTGTTGAGCATGTCACAGTTTAGGTCACCTAGCAGCACGAGCTCTGAAGATAGATGGGGGGCAATCAATTCACATGTGGTGTCCAGGGCACAGCTGGGGGCAGAGGGTGGTCTATAGCAAGCAGCAACAGTGAGAGACTTGTTTCTGGAAAGATGGATTTTTAAAAGCAGAAGTTTGAATTGTTTGGATACAGACCTGGATAGTAAGACAGAACTCTGCAGGCTATCTCTGCAGTAGATTGCAACACCGCCCCCTTTGGCAGTTCTATCTTGGCGGAAAATGTTATAGTTAGGGATGAACATTTCAGGAGTTTTGGTGGACTAGCCAGGATTCAGACACGGCTAGGACATCCGGGTTGGCAGAGTGTGCTAAAGCAGTGATTAACACAAACTTAGGGAGGAGGCTTCTAATGTTAACATGCATGAAACCAAGGCTTTTACGGTTACAGAAGTCAACAAATGATAGCACCTGGGGAGTAGGAGTGGAGCTAGGCACTGCAGAGCCTGGATTAACCTCTACATCACCAGAGGAACAGAGGAGGAGTAGGATGAGGGTACGGCTAAAGGCTATCAGGACTGGTTGTTTAGTGCGTTCAGAGCAGAGAGTAAAAGGAGCAGGTTTCTGGGCGTGAGAGAATAGATTCAAAGCATAGTGTACAGACAGAGGTATGGTAGGATGTGAGTACATTGGAGGTAAACCTAGGCATTGAGTAATGATGAGAGAGATATTGTATCTAGAGACGCTTAAACCAGGTGAAGTCACCGCATATGTGGGAGGTGGAATTAAATGGTAGGTTAAGGCATATTGAGCAGGGCTAGAGGCTCTACAGTGAAATAAGACTAATCACTAACCAGGACAGTAATGGCCAAGGCATATTGATATTAGGGAGAGGCATGCTTAGCCAGTGATCAATAGGGGTCCAGTGAGTGGTTGGGCTGGCTGGAGACACAGCGATTCAGACAGCTAGCAGGCCGGGGCTAGCAAAGCTAGCAGAAGGGCTTTATAGGGACGTCTCGACGAAGGAAAGTCTGTTTTGGCCTCCGCTTGCGGTGACGTCGATAGACCAGTCGTGATGGATTAGTAGGGTTCCGAGGAGCAGAGGGGTCCAAGTCCAATTGGCAAAATAGGTATAGTGGCCCAAGAAATTGGCCGATGGATCTACACATCTAACAGTCCAATATGCTCTAGACAGCTAGCAGCTAGCGGGCCACGGCTATCGGATGGGCAATTCAGGGGTGGTCGCGATGTAGAGGCCAGTTCAGTACCCCTTCGAGCAGATTACGTTGTAGTGCAGTCGTGAAGGAACGGCGGGGTTCCGTGCCCCGTACCGGCAGTAGAAGGGGTCCGGGTATTGTAGCCCAAGAGTGGCTGATGGGCCTCTTTTAGCTAGCCAGGAGAAAGGGCCTAGCATGGGCTAGCTCCAGGCTAATTGGTGCTTGCTCCGGGACCGACGTTAGCCAGTACTCGGATAGCAGCTAGCTAGCTACGAAGATCCAGGTGTAAATGACCACAGCTTTCGGTAGGAATCTGGGGATATGGAGATAAAATATGTCCAGTATGCTCTGGTTTGAGTCACGTTGTACAAACTGGCAGAGCTTTCCGAGCTAAAGGTTAGCTGATGACCGCTAGCAGTGGTTAGCTGATTAGTAGCTAGTAGATAGTGAGCTGGCTAGCTTCTGTTGGGGGATTCCAAATACGAGGTGAATAATACTTTAGATAAAAACACATCCGCACCACATTGGGTGAGACGGGTTGCAGGAGAGTGTTTTGAAGTTGAGTTTTAGAAAAAATATAAAAAAGATATGTGAAGAAAAGATAAAAAAGGTATATACACGACAAGACGAGGACAAAAATACGTCTGACTGCTACGCCATCTTGGATTTATGCATGAATATGATGGCTCACTGTTCGTTGTTGGTATTTTCTGCCTAAGTTTGCCCACTATGCCAATGAAGTAATCATTAAAATAACTGGCAACATCAAATGGTTTTGTGATGAATAAGCCATCTGATTCGATGAAAGATGGAGATTAATTTGTCATTCTGACCATAATTTCATTTAAAGTTCTCCAACGTTTTTTTCCATCGTTCTTTATATCATTGATCATAATACAGTTTCTTCTTTTTGTTGAGTTTAGTCACATAATTACTCAACTTGCAGTACGTCGGCCAACCATTCAGTTTTTCAATTCCTCATCAATCCATGGAGCCTTAACAGTTCTAATAGTCAGTTTCTTAACAGGTGCATGTTTATCAATAATTGGAAGAAGCAATTTCATTAATCACATCAGAGTAATAAATATTTTTAACATTATCCACAGAAGAGTCACAGCAAAATCTTTTGTATGATACAGTATTTTAGGCCCAGCTGTTGGAACTTTGGCTTTCCTGGATATAGCCACTATATTGTGATCACTGCATCCAATGGGTACAGATACAGCTTTAGAACAGAGTTCTAAAGTATTAGTAAAAATGTGATCAATACATGTGGATCATCTCGTTCCTGTAGTGTTTGTAAACACCCTAGTAGGTTGATTAATAACCTGAACCAGATTACAGGCACTGGTTACAGTAAGAAGCTTCCTCTTGAGCGGACAGCTTGATGAAAACCTGTCAATATTCAGGTCCCCAAGAAAGTAGACCTCTTTGTTTACATCAAATACACTATTAAGCATTTCACACATATTATTTATGACTGTTCGCATTTGGTGGCCTATAGCAACACCCAAAAGAAAAGGCTTTAGATGTGCCAAGTCAACCTGCAACCACACTTCATTAACACTTGACATCAGATCTTCTCTAAGCATTACAGGGATATGGCTCTGAATATATATACAGCAACACCTCCCCATCAGCATTTCTGTCTCTTCTATAGATGTTATATCCTTGTATTGCTACTGCTGTATCATCAAATGAATTATCTAAATGAGTCTCAGAAATGGTTAATATATGAATGTTATATAATGTTAGCAAGTTATTTATTTCATGAACCTTATTTACTCTCTCATTCCCTCCAGGCTTCTGGGAGGGAAGGTGGACAATGAGTCTGTCATAGCGGATGTAAGCAATGTCCCCCACGCGCTCTGGCAGCTTTCATGGCTGGGATCAGTTCTTTCCTCTTCTGGCGCACAGCTTCAGGATAGTCCTCGTTGAGGAAGATATACGTTCCATTCAAGTTCTTGGCTCATTTCCAGAACAGCTACTTTGTACCTTGACCACTATCGGCCTGGGCCTGTCACCTGGGCCTGTCACCTGGGCCTGTCACTTGGGCCGGTGGAGGGTTTTCCAGTCCTGTGGGCGGGCTCCACCTCAATCTTCCTGTGGTCCATCTTCAATTTCTCAGAGATCATTTCCCTCACTTTGTCCTCAGACTCCGTCCAGGTGTCATGTGGAGATTCTGCAATTCCTTCCACAGCCATGTTTTTCCGCCTTGATTGTCCCTCGGATTTATCTGTCATTGTTATCATGGATTCACACACAGAAATGATGTCCTCTCTCAATGACTTACAGACTGCTGTCATCTTGCCGTTCTCCTGTTTCAACTCATCTAGCTGACCCTGGGAGAACTGCAAACTGTTCTTCAGGTCTTGGACCTCTCTGGTCAGGTCGTCCAGTCTTTTATTAGTAGAATCCACAAGCATTTGGATAAAACACTTGAAGCTATTTTCTTGTTGTTGTAACAGCTGCTTGTATAACTCTTTTTGTTCATTTCAAAATATCCTTCACATTTTTTTTTTTTTTCCCGTTATTTTACCAGGTAAGTTGACTGAGAACACGTTCTCATTTGCAGCAACGACCTGGGGAATAGTTACAGGGGAGAGGAGGGGGATGAATGAGCCAATTGTAAAACTGGGGATTATTAGGTGACCGTGATGGTTGAGGGCCAGATTGGGAATTTAGCCAGGACACCGGGGTTAACACCCCTACTCTTACGATAAGTGCCATGGGATCTTTAATGACCTCAGAGAGTCAGGACACCCGTTTAACGTCCCATCCGAAAGACGGCACCCTACACAGAGCAGTGTCCCCAATCACTGCCCTGGGGCATTGGGATCTTTGTTTAGACCAGAGGAAAGAGTGCCTCCTACTGGCCCTCCAACACCACTTCCAGCAGCACCTGGTCTCCCATCCAGGGACTGACCAGGACCAACCCTGCTTAGCTTCAGGATTAAGCCAGCAGTGGTATGCAGGGTGGTATGCTGCTGGCAATGTGATAGAGAGACACCCCTGTCCTCAACGCCGGCTTTGGTCTTTGTCATGGTAGCTAGCAACGTAGGTTACGCTGTTAATCTTCGCAGTTCCAGACAGGGCAGGTCACAGGGAAGATTGGTGGCAGAGCATAATAAGAGGTTGTGTTTCAGATGAATATGTGTCAACTACTTGTCACTTATCCAGTGTCCACAAAACTTCCAGGAGCAAAATTATTCTGATTGGGTTTAAGCAGTAAGGCATGGGGGGGGGTGGTATATGGCCAAACGCTAAAGACTGTTCTTAAGCACGAAGTGCCTTAACGCAACGAGGTGCCTTATTGTTATTATAAACTGTTTACCAACCTAATTAGAACAGCAAAACGTAATGTTTTGTCATACCCGTGGTATTCAGCCAATCAGCATTCAGGGCTCAAACCACCCAGTATATAATCATCTTTATATCACAACACCAGAGCCTCGTTTGATCTTGACAGGAACAAGAAAAAGTACAAACATTAACATGAATATGCATGCAATATACAGGTTACGGACAAAATAAAATAAATATAAAGACATAAGACATAAAGTGTCTTAATAGGACGTTGGGACAGAACAGCTTCAATGGGCGGCAGGTAGCCTAGTGTTTAGAGCGGTGGGCCAGTCACCGAATGGTTGCTGGATCAAATCCCAGAGCTGACAAGGTAAAAATCTGTCATTCTGCACCTGAGCAAGGCAGTTAACCTGTTTCACGGGTGCCGAAGACGTGGATGTCGATTAAGGCAGCCCCCCGCACCTCTCTGATTCAGAGGGATTGGGTTAATGTGGAAGATGCATTCAGTTGTACAACTGACTAGTATCTCCATTTCCCCTTCAACGCACCTTGTGACAGATTCTACAAGTGTCTGGAACTCTATTGGAGGGATGTGACACCATTCCTCCACAAAACATTCTATAATTTGGTGTTTTGTTGATGGTGTCTCAGGCGCTGCTCCAGAATCTCCCATAGGTGTTCAATTAGGTTGAGACGGCCATGGCATATAGTTTACACCGTTTTCATTCAGTGACCACCTGTGTACTGGAGCAATGTCATCCAATGGGGGCATAGCCAAAATAATGGCCTGCCCTGCATTTTTATGCATGACCCTAAGCATGATGGGATGTACATTTTTTGTATTTGTATTCATTCCGGATCCCCATTAGCTGCTGCAACACTGCAGGAACCACACCTATGTGGAAGCACCTGCTTTCAATATACTGTACTTTGTATCTTCATTTACATAAGTGTTTCCTCATTTACTCAAGTGTTTCCTGGCAGTTACCAGTACATGGCCTTTGATAGTTAACTCAATAACAATGTGAATTTGGTATGTAATAGGTACACACAAACACTATTAACAGAATCAAAGTGCGTAAGCGATGTTAAAATATGCTAACCCATCACTACATCAGAGACAGTAGAAACCTGTCCTTCACCTGCACACCATGGTACGTTCCAGACACTGTGGTGGTATGGACCCTACCATTAGCATACTGCTTAGAGAGGGTTGCCATGAAGGGGATATTGAACTTGTACTTCTTTCCTCACAGTTTAATGGCGAAGGAGTTTTTGGGAGTGACCAATGATGTATATAAACCCTGGATTGCTGATGCTATGTATTGGCCAATGAAAGAAAAAAGCCACCACCCTCTGTCTATCCTGCTCATTGATTGGGTTAAGTTGAACTGTCACTCCAAAACTAGTGGACTAATGGAGACACACTATCTACACCTCATGGACAAATACAATTACGTAACTTTTGGAATAACCAAACTCATTAACGTAATCTGATGACTTTCAATTACGTTTGGATTACTTTCTCCTTAAGCGGCATTAGAAGAAGACAAAAATAGTCCTTCACACGCATTTTGTGTGTTATCATAGTCATCTCTGACTTGTGGTCAATGCTTTATTCAATGCTGAATAAAATGTAATTGAGAAAATCTGAAAGGTGTCATAATATAATTTTTTTCCACATACGTCCTTTCTGAATGTAGAAGTAATCCAAGCTGTAATTATAATTTTTTTTCAAAAGTATCTGTAATCAGATTACAATATCAGATGCTCCCCAACCCTGAGTGTCTCTAATCTCAATCCTGCTCTCCCCTACTGTAGTTCTCCCCTACTGTAATTATCTCCTTCTGTAGTTCTCCCCTACTGTAATTATCTCCTACTGTAGTCTTCCATTGATGTCTTGCTGAGTGTGACTCTGACAGGTTTCCCAGGTCTTTCATTAGAGTCTGTGGTGAATAATCACTCCTTTCTATGGTATATTTCTATCAACCCTCTGAGTCTGTGGTGTATACCATTGATACCAATTAACCCTCTGAGTCTGTGGTGTATACCATTGATACCAATTAACCCTCTGAGTCTGTGGTGTATACCATTCATATCAATTAACCCGCTGAGTCTGTGGTGTATACCATTCATACCAATTAACCCTCTGAGTCTGTGGTGTATACCATTCATACCAATTAACCCTCTGAGTCTGTGGTGTATACCATTCATATCAATTAACCCGCTGAGTCTGTGGTGTATACCATTCAAGAGCTGAAGTGAAAAGATCTGATGTTATTGGTCAAAAGACTAATTAGTGGAAAAAAGATCAGACTTGGCCTGCCTGTCTAAACACAGTCTCTGTGGTGTATACCAATGAACTATCTGATTTCCTCATTAGTGTCTGTGATGTATACCAATTAACTCTCTGATTGTCTCATTAGAGTCTGTGGTGTATACCAACCATACCAATTATCACTCTGGTTGTCTCGTTTAGGCCGATACAGGGTACAGTTTTGACACCAGGGCCCATATCCACAAAGCTTCTCAGAGTAGGAGTACTGATTGCTGACTGCTGTTCAGACAGATTTGGAATTACTTTGGGGTTGAATACTGCATTTACAGTCTTAAGGTCTACCTTAAGGTCTACTGTATTGTTGTACTGTGTTTCAATGTGTCTGTTTTGATGTTAATGTAATCATGCATATTTGAAAGAAATTAGATTAACATTTTGCCAGCCTAAATGGCAGTAGGCCCATTGTGTTGTTACTTTAACTCAGAGTTAAAAAATAACCATGCTTCTATATTCCTCACTTAAAAACATAAAACATTTAGTAAATCATTGATATAATCATGTGTAGTGGGTTCAGTTATAAATAAGGAATGTCTCTGGTCTGACACAAGCCTAGGGAGCATCCCAAATGGCAGCCTATTCCCTACATAGTGCACTACTTTTGACCAGGGCCCTGGTGAAAAGTAGTGCACTATAAGGGAATATTTAAAAAAAATTACCTTTATTTAACTAGGCAAGTCAGTTAAGAACAAAATCTTATTTACAATGACAGCCTACCGGGGAACAGTGGGTTAACTGCCTTGTTCAGGGGCAGAACGACAGATTTTTTACCTTGTCAGTTTGGGGATTCAATCCAGCAACCTTTCGGTTACTGGCCCAACGCTCTATCCACTAGGCTACCTGCCGCCCCAATATGAAGGCATTTGGGACGCGCACCTAGATTATTCTCCTTCTTTCTTGTTAGTTGAGCCGTCAGACCCTCCTTGTGCTGAATAAAGTATAACTCTGGCTGACTCACCCTCTGAGGCAGAAGACTGGGGCTCTATGGTTCACTTACAACATATACTGTAACTCTCCTGGACCGTGATTCACAGCCCTAGAAACACGCAAACCCACTTGGTGAATTCAAATTCAAAATGATGCTCCCTTCATATCTGTTCAAGACTTTTATTAAGAGTCAAGAAGAAACTGCATACGACTCTTACCAGTGTCACGTGTTTATTTAAGCTTCATATCTGTTCGATTGGACTTACATTTACATTTAAGTCATTTAGCAGACGCTCTTATCCAGAGCGACTTACAAATTGGTGCATTCACCTTATGATATCCAGTGGAACAACCACTTTACAATAGTGCATCTAACTCTTTTAAGGGGGGGGGGGTTAGAAGGATTACTTTATCCTATCCTAGGTATTCCTTAAAGAGGTGGGGTTTCAGGTGTCTCCGGAAGGTGGTGATTGACTCCGCTGACCTGGCGTCGTGAGGGAGTTTGTTCCACCATTGGGGTGCCAGAGCAGCGAACAGTTTTGACTGGGCTGAGCGGGAACTGTACTTCCTCAGAGGTAGGGAGGCGAGCAGGCCAGAGGTGGACTTCATGCTCCTTGTGTTTTTTTAGGGCAGACATTCATTAAAACCTCTTAAGGATCGGATCCTTTTTTTCAAATTTTTGCCTAAAATGACATACCCAAATCTAACTGCCTGTAGCTCAGGACCTGAAGCAAGGATATGCATATTCTTGATACCATTTGAAAGGAAACACTTTGAAGTTTGTGGAAATGTGAAAGTAATGTAGGAGAATTTAACACATTAAAGTCAACTCTATCCTCTGCAGTTGGTTATTACCATATTGATACATATTTATACTTTATGTATATGTAAGCATTTAAGTAATTCATAACACAAAAGCGTACATTTATGAATGTTTTAATTTTCAAAAGTAATGAATGCTCCTTGTTGTTTGAGGAGGAAGACAAGCTATTTCAGCAGTTATTAGTTCACTGCATTGTGTGTGGTGAATTCTGTAGGAATTATTTTGCATTGATACAAGACAGCAATTACAATAAAGGGCTGATGGGGTTACTAGAAATAGGTTATTTGTGGTGCTTCGTGTCACGCACGCACGCACGCACGCACGCACGCACGCACGCACGCACACACACACACACACACACACACAGTGAAGACATCTGATGTATCAGAAGGAGGGGAGGAGACCACTGCAATAGGTGTAGGGCCCATGAAGTAGGCTACGTAGCCATGAATCTATCCTTGAGAGTGTTCCCAATCCTCCAAGACACCTGCCTGTCAGATCTTTGGCTAATGAGGTACACAGTCAGTTGCTAAGGGACAATCCCAGCTCCATGAATTCCATTGGAAGAAAATAACAGAATGCAGAAACCTCTGGGTTCCGTTCCAGCTGTTTTAGTTACTGTGAAATGATACTGATATAGACACACAGGATAAAGAGATAAGAGGATATTTGAAGGTCTTGTCCATATCACACATATCCCCCGTGGGCCCTGGGAATGGCAGTGTAAGTAGGCAGAGTTCCCAGAAGAGTCTGATCCAAAGAGATGTGTCAGACAGGCTCAGTATAGCACAGACCCACTCAAGGTGAAATTAAATACTTCCTCACTGTAGAGAAAAAAATAAATGCTAAAATGTGACTCTCAGTCAGAAATGTATGTTGAAAAACAGGATTTAGAATGGTTTTATATGCATGGTTTCTTCAATATGTTTCATTCACCTTGACCATTAATAAAGATGTAGGATCTTAATTTGAACACTCTTTTGTTGCTGAGAATTTTGTATCAAAAAGTTTTATCAAAATAGATCAACCCCTACAAAAATGTCCATTAATTATAATCCACATAATAATTCACATTTCCTGTTGCTGCAGGATGATTTTCCTGTTGTAGCAAACTGGCTCAAATTAAGATCCTACATCTGTAGGGTGATTGACATGTAATTATAATGAATGAACTGTGTTCTGTTTATGCACTGGTTGCCTCTCTGCTGCCCTCTATGGGACAAGAATGCAAAACACAGTGGCCCACAGATACTATTATGCCATGTTTGTTGTGTTTCACATTTGTGAAATGTACCTTGACATAGAAGGAATTATCGAGATTTCAAAGTGAAGCAACTCAATGAACACAGATGTAACTACTTTAGTCTCAAGTGAATGGATGTTATGTTCAAATGTCTGTGTTCTGAGTTCTGAGCAGCCGAGCCGCATGGATGGAGATGCCTGTTTCAGATGAAATAATACATAAAAGAACACACTGCTAAGACCGTGGAGCAGAGCGACAAGAAATTCCACTTAGCTGATGCTAATCAGCCGTGCACGAAGTGTGCACAAGGAGTAAATGGTGTTTCAGAGCGCCAGAGATTGAGACTCTCTCTCGCCTTCCCATGTTCCCTGAGGCTCAGTGAAAGAGAGAGAGATTGAAAGAGAGAGACTGAGAGAGAGATTATAAAAGAGAGAGCACTGACTAACTGAATAAGCGTTTAATGCATAGCCCAGAGCCCAGACAAGCCTTGTCAGTTTCAACCCACGTTTGACCATTTTATTTTCCCATGCCCAGCAGCTACTGTTAACTAAAAGAGAGAAGTATTATCCTGAATTGATTCAGCACTGTAAAGATCCACGTAGAAGGCGAGATCATGGTTGGAGTGAAAGCTTGTTGGCGTGCTTATCAGATAATGAGTAGGAAGTACACACTTGGAAGACAGATGAGAAATACAGTATGAGATAAACCAGCTGTACTGTGTCTGACCAGAGGGCTATGGTTCAAATCCCAGATTTGCCCATGCTCTTGTACTTTCTTAAGCTACATTCTGTAAGATTTCCAGTTACTTCAGTTGAATTAGTCACAACATATAAATACAGAAAAAGTCCTTATAATCCACTATAATCCAGGAATCCAGGTAGAAAAGTCAATCCCAGTCACGTGCATCATGTGTTATTGATATGGGTATGCTAGATGAGTGAGAGCTTCACAGAGACAGACTGCTGCTGTAGCTGATTGTCTCATGAAAATTTGATGAATGGAAATAGTTTCCCACACTGCTCTCAGAATCTTATGCTAGAGTAGTGATCAAGTCAGGGTTCAAATACTATTGGAAATACTTAATGTGTGCTTGATTGAGCTTGCCTTACTTAATGGACCAATAGAACAGTCCCAAACTGCGAACTCTGCCTATCTGGCACACCAGGCAGACTAAAGCAAATGCAAAAATTATTTTAAGGATGTCAAATAGTATTTGAACACAGGTGTGCTCTGCTCTCATATCTGCTAGCTTGCTTGCCTCGGTCTGCTAACTGCTAGCTTGCTTGCCCCGGTCTGCTAACTGCTAGCTTGTTTGCCCCGGCAATCTAAGCTTGATGCCCTCAATCTCACACAATTTATCAATGAACCTACCAGGTACAACCCCAAATCCGTAAACACGGGCACCCTCATAGATATCATCCTAACTAACTCGCCCTCCAAATACACCTCTGCTGTTTTCAACCAAGATCTCAGCGATCACTGCCTCATTGCCTGCATCCGTAATGGGTCTGCGACCAAACGACCACCCCTCATCACTGTCAAACGCTCCCTAAAACACTMCTGCGAGCAGGCCTTTCTAATCAACCTGGCCGTGGTATCCTGGAATGACATTGACCTCATCCCGTCAGTAGAGGATGCCTGGTTATTCTTTAAAAGTGCCTTCCTCACCATCCTAAATAAGCATGCCCCATTCAAAAAAATTAGAAGTAGGAATATATATAGTCCTTGGTTCACTCCAGACCTGTCTGCCCTTGACCAGCACAAAATTATCCTGTGGCGTTCTGCATTAGCATCGAATAGCCACCGTGATATGCAACTTTTCAGGGAAGTTAGGAGCAAATATACAGGCAGTTAGGAAAGCTAAGGCTAGCTTTTTCAAACAGAAATTTGCATCCTGTAGGACAAACTCCAAAAAGTTCTGGGACACTGTAAAGTCCATGGAGAATAAGAGCACCTCCTCCCAGCTGCCCACTGCTCTGAGGCTGGGAAACACTGTTACCACTGATAAATCCACTATAATTGAGAATTTCAATAAGCATTTCTCTACGGCTGGCAATGCTTTCCACCTGGCTACCACTACCCCGGTCAACTGCCCGGCACCCTTCACAGCAACCCGCCAAAGCCCCCACCATTTCTCCTTCACCCAAATCCAGATAGCTGATGTTCTGAAAGAGCTACAAAATCTGGACCCCTACAGATTAGCCGGGCTAGTCAATCTGGACTCTCTCTTTCTAAAATTATCTGCCGAAATTGTTGCAAACCCTATTACTAGCCTGTTCAACCTCTCTTTCGTATCGCCCTCTTCAAAGGGGGTGACACTCTAGACCCAAACTGCTACAGACATACATATCCGACCCTGTCTTTCTAAGGTCTTCGAAAGCCAAGTTAACAAACAGATTACCGACCATTTCGAATCCCACCGTACCTTCTCCGCTATGCAATCTGGTTTCAGAGCTGGTCATGGGTGCACCTCAGCCACGCTCAAGGTCCTAAACGACATCATAACCGCCATTGATAAGAGACATTACTGTGCAGCAGTATTCATCGACCTGGCGAAGGCTTTCGACTGTCAATCACCACATTCTTATTGGCAGACTCAACAACCTTGGTTTCTCAAATGATTGCCTCGCCTGGTTTACCAACTACTTCTCTGATAGAGTTCAGTGTGTCAAATCGGAGGGCCTGTTGTCCGGACCTCTGGCAGTCTCTATGGGGGTGCCACACGGTTCAATTCTCGGGCCGACTGTCTTCTCTGTATACATCAATGATGTCGCTCTTGCTGCTGGTGATTCTCTGATCCACCTCTACGCAGACGACACCATTCTGTATACTTCTGGACCCTCTTTGGACACTGTGTTAACTAATCTCCAAATGAGCTTCAATGCCATACAACTCTCCTTCCGTGGCCTCCAACTGCTGTTAAATGCAAGTAAAACTAAATGCATGCTCTTCAACCGATCGCTGAAGGCACCCGCCCGCCCGTCCAGCATCACTACTCTGGACGGTTCTGACTTAGAATATGTGGACAACTACAAATACCTAGGTGTCTGGTTAGACTGTAAACTCTCCTTCCAGACTCACGTTAAACATCTATAATCCAAAATTAAATCTAGAATCGGCTTCCTATTTCGCAACAAAGCATCCTTCACTCATGCTGCCAAACATACCCTCGTAAAACTGACCATCCTACCGATTCTCGACTTCGGCGATGTCATCTATAAAATAGCCTCCAACACTCTACTCAACAAATTGGATGCAGTSTATCACAGTGCCATCCGTTTTGTCACCAAAGCCCKATACAKTACCCACCACTGCGACCTGTACGCTCTCGTTGGTTGGCCCTRYCTTCATACTCGTCGCCAAACCCACTGGCTACAGGTTATCTACAAGTCTCTGCTAGGTAAAGCCCCGCCTTATCTCAGCTCACTGGTCACCATAGCAGCACCCACTCGTAGCACGCGCTCCAGCAGGTATATCTCACTGGTCACCCCCAAAGCCAATTCCTCCTTTGGTCGCTTTCCTTCCAGTTCTCTGCTGCCAATGATTGGAACGAACTGCAAAATTCACTGAAGCTGGAGACTCATATCTCCCTCACTAGCTTTAAGCACCAGCTTTCAGAGCAGCTCACATATCACTGCACCTGTACATAGCTCATCTGTAAACAGCCCATCTATCTACCTCATCCCTATACTGTATTTATTTATTTATATCTTGCTCCTTTGCACCCCAGTATCTCTACTTGCACATTCATCTTCTGCACATCTACCATTCCAGTGTTTAATTGCTATATTGTAGTTACTTCGCCACCATGGCCTATTTATTGCCCTTATCTTACCTCATTTGCACACACTGTATATAGACTTTTTTTTAAACTTTTTTTTTTACTGTATTATTGACTGTATGTTTTGCTTATTCCATGTGTAACTCTGTGTTGTTGTATGTGTCAAATTGCTATGTTTTATCTTGGCCAGGTCGCAGTTGCAAATGAGAACTTGTTCTCAACTAGCCTACCTGGCTAAATAAAGGTGAAATAAAATTAAATAAATATATATCTGATACTACAGCAGTCTCGTAGTCTCCTCCTACTTGTTTGTGTCTGTTGTTCAACAGTTAGTTGTTCGTTCCAGCTTCAGATGAAAATCTCTGTCAAAACAACAAAAAGAACAACATCAAAAGCTTGGCAGCTGATTTCATATATCCAAATCAACCAAGTCTGGATTAATGATGAAATGGGTGTGATGCATGGTTGGTTCATTTACCTTCTGGGTGCCAAAACACATATATAACTACTGTATATAAGAATTATGAATGCATTGCATGCTGAATAAAATGGCAAAAACATTTGGGAGGAATGTGTCTGAATATCCTCTAAATCTTCAGGGTCGAGGTTCCACGTCTTGAGGATGAAGATACAATACCCAGGACACATTAAGGAAGTGATTTAAGAGCCTGCTGTGAAGGCCAAGCAGAGGAAAATGAGAAATAGGCATACTGTGGGCTTGAATTTATTATAAACATTGACCTATCCGATGACCATGGACTCCTAGGCGTCTGTGGCTGTCAGTGTCTGACAAGTTACAAACAGCTCAGTACTCACAGACATGTAGAGTACATTGTCATAGGCTCATAGCATACTGTACTTTAGGCTATGTTCTGTAGCAACTCTGCTGGTTCGTCACGCAGCTAACATTCTCACGTTCACAAACATATATCACAGCACACTGACCACCAGGTCATTTGAGGAGAGTTATTCTGTGTGCCCGTCACGCTCCACACACACACACACACACAATTAATTATTCTCACTTGTCAGTTACAATGTCATGCTTACATAATGAGTTTACATAAGCCATTTACTGTACACAGAACGAACAGAGAGATACAAAGTGAAGCCAAGCCAGTTCTATGAAAGACTACAGTGTTCTCTTAGTTTAGATCAGATTAATAATCCCCCCTCAGGAGACTGAAAAGATTTGGCATGGGTCCTCAGATCCTCAAAACGTTCCACAGCTGCACCATAAGGCACAGACCACAAGGCACTACAGAGGGTAGTGCGTCCGGCCCAGTACATCACTGGGCCCAAGCTTCCTGCCATCCAGGAACTCTATGCCAGGCGGTGTCAGAGGAAGTCACTAAAAAAAGGCAGACTCCAGCCACCCCAGTCATAGACTGTTCTCTCTGCTACAACACGGCAAGCGGTACCGGAGTGCCTAGTCTAGGTCCAAAAGTCTTCTTAACAGCTTCCACCCACAAGTGATAAGACTCCTGAACAGCTAATCAAATGGCTACCCAGACTATTTGCATTGACCCCCCCCCCACACACACATTTTCTACACTGCTGCTACACTCTGTTTATTATCTATGCATAGTCACTTTACCTCTACCTACAAGTACATATTACCTCAATTGCCTCGACTAACCTGTGCCCCCGCACATTGACTCTATACCGAACCCCCTGTATATAGCCTCATTGCTGTTATTTTATTGTTGTTTTTTCTTTCTTCTTTTTTACTTCAGTTAATTTTAGTAAATACTTTCTTAACACTTGTTTTTCTTAAAACTGCATTGTTGGTTAAGGGCTTGTAAGTAAGCATTTCACTGTAAGGTCTACTACACCTGTTGTATTCGGCGATGTGACAAATTTGATTAATAAAGTAACAACCAACAGCCAATAACAACAACCAGTTATATTTCTTAGTCAAATAGAGTTAGAATTTTTGCTCTTTGATTGTAATAAAACCATAAAATGACTATCATTCTTTTGTGAAAGGCTTGCAATAAATGAGTGCTCAGTTACTCAATATTATTACAAATTGTTATAGGTGATTATTGGCAGCATATAAGCCTATCTCTCTCCAAATGCTTATAAGACTGCACCCTAACAGTAACCTGTTCCAATACTGTATAGTCAACTTTTCTATGGTTGTCATAGTTGGCTACATTATGACAACATACAGCTGGGTCCAGGCTAGTACAATTGATTTGAGATTAGACAGAGAACATGCTGAACATAGAGATGGAAGACAGTAGCCTTTAGGGGGCTGAGCTATGGCTGTCTTCATAGACAAATCAATCCGTCTCTCTGTAAGATTTCAGATTTCAGCTCCACTATGGGTTTCAAGATTGCTGTTAATTTAAAAACTACAGAGGTAGGATCTTAATTTGAGCCTGTCTGCTACAAGAGGAAAATAATACTGCAGCAACAGGAAATGTAAATTATTATGTGGATTATAATTAATGGACATATTGTGTTAGGGTTGATACATTTTTCGTCTGACAATTTAAAGTGGAAATTACAAACTGTAGAAGCCTTTTTAAACCTTGAATACACTAAAAGTTTGCATTTCCTGATGTGCAGGAAAATTCTCATCAACAAAAGAGTGATCAAATTAAGATCCTACATCTGTATCTTGCAGCCAGCAGAATGAGATTGTGTCTCATTTTAGTTTGATCGTGTTCTAACAGTACATGTTCAACACTTTCTCTACATATCTATGAGGTATCTCTCTAGGCCTAGTTTGTGAATATGCCTGTCTATGCATTCCTTCTCTAAAATATCAAAAGGAAGCCTTTCTTTCTGTATTACAGTTTGTTGTAAATGTAAGAATCTGATGCGTTGACTTCTTTTAAAAGTGTTGTATTTGGGAACATTTCTGAAACACAAAAACTGGATTGATTTGCTTACCACATACATATCCTGGCCTTGCATGTTGTTGCTGCTTAGTTGACAATATACAACCTGCGAGCTGCTGTGGTGACAGACCATTTATTATCGAAGCAAGTCGTGCTGGTATGTTTTTCTCAGTTAGTAGATATACAGTAGAGCTACTATACACCTGGGTGAGGAACATATTTCCTGGTGGACCACATCGGCAGTAAAGTTTTGTGCTAAGTGGGTCAAGTGAACAGCAGAGCAGTGCCATGTCATCACCTCGCATTCATCTTCACTCACAGTGGTACTAACTAACTGCATGGGGATTTGGGTGTTTAAAACCAGTTTATACATGGCAAAATGTTGAAATATGATAAATGTTGAGATATGATGTTGAACATATTTTGTGTCCATACTGTATGATGTGTCACTCCAAAATACCTGTGCAGACTCACCATAATGTAAGACATGCATCAGTTCCATTAAGTGCAGCCATTGGAATGAGCGGTTGACAAATATGTACTAGATTGCATGACTCATTGTGCTACTCAATATACAGGTGTATTATGGATCAAATAAAATGTTACATTGTTTAGAATGCTAAGCTGTCCAGTACCCTGTCACACAGGGACTTACTTCTGTAGAGGCGGAGAAACAGAGATGGAATCATGGAAACGGAATTCAAATAGAAATTGAATTATCATTCTATGGATGGAACATTCCTTTTTTCCTTTTAGAAGGCCTCTGAAGATGGCTGTTAATAAAGCTTAGTCTCGACCTTCACTGTCTGGTCATTGCAGGTCAGATGGACCCATATGGGCACTACAAGAGGAAAAAGCACATGGTGCCAAACCTCTAATCTGTCCTTTTGATTGTTGATGCATTAACGTGAATGACAAGCGATTCCTCTCAGTCACAGTTAGTTCACATCAAGCAAACATTTCACAGAAATCATCTCATTTGTCACTCTTATATAATAAGGCATGCAGGAACAGATGTTTTGTTGCTAACTGTAATTTTAATTTCACACAGTCGTTTGGAATCCTGTTAGTGTCATCTCAAATACTTTCTCATTCTGCACTCTTAGAAAAAAGGGTTCCTAAAGGGTTCTTCGGCTGTCCCCATAGGAGAACCCTCTTTGGTTCGAGGTAGAACCCTTTTTGGTTCGAAGCAGAACCCTTTTTGGTTCGAGGTAGAACTCTTTTTGGTTCCATGTTGAACCCTCTGGGGAAAGGGTTCTACATGGAACGCAATAGGGTTCTACCTGGAACTAAAAATGGTTCTTCAAAGGGTTCTCCTTCTAAGATGGGAGAAGCACCTTTTAAAGGCACACTTAAAAAAAAAAAAAGGATCTTAAAAGCATTTTGCCACAACTTTGGAAGTATGCTTGGGGTCATTGTCAATTTGGAAGACCCATTTGCGACCAAGCTTTAACTTCCTGACTGAGGTCTTGAGATGTTGCTTCAATATATCCACATAATTGTCCTTCCTCATGATGTAATCTATTTTGTAAAGCACCCCCACAACATGATGCTGCCACACCTGTGCTTCACGGTTGGGATGGTGTTCTTCTTTGCAAGCGTCCCCCTTTTTCCTCCAAACATAACGATGGTCACTATGGCTAAACAGTTATATTTTTGTTTCATCAGACGAGAGGACATTTCTCCAAAAAGTACGATCTTTGTCCCGGTGTGCAGTTGCAACTGTAGTCTGGCTTTTTTTATGGCGGTTTTGAAGCAGTGGCTTCTTCCTTACTGAGCGGCCTTTTAGGTTATGTCAATATAGGACTCGTTTTACTGTGGATATGGATACTTTTGTACCTGTTTCCTCCAGCATCTTCACAAGGTCCTTTGCTGTTGTTCTGGGATTGATTTGCACTTTTCGCACCAAAGTACGTTCATCTCTAGGAGACAGAACGCGTCTCCTTCCTGAGCGGTATTACGGCTGCGTGGTCCAATGGGGTTTATACTTGCATACTATTGTTTGTACAGATGAATGTGGTACCTTCAGGCGTTTGGAAATTGCTCCCAAGGATGAACCAGACTTGTAGAGGGCTACAATTTTTTTGAGCGTTTAAATAATGGATTCAATCAAATTAAGGAGTTGGCCTTTAAGGCTTTCTACACTATTAATCAGACAGACACTTGTGAACACAACAGGACAACTCAGGACATGTACAAACAAGCCTTTGTGAGTATGGTGATACACATTTGGAGGAACAGGGGCAGGTATGAAAAGTGAGGTATAGAAATGGGTAACCAGACCTAGGCAGATATGAGTCGGTGGAGAGGCAGGTGTAAGCAGACCAGAGCAGTCCCAGGGCAGGAGTAGACCTATAGGCTGCCCTGAGGGCAGATAGAGAGCAAACACTTTCAGACAAATTCCAGCCCTAGGCGCAGGTTGACGTTTGTTATCATGAATCTTGCTCTGGAGATATAACTGAGCAATTTCCGCTAGATGGGCCAGCTGCAAAGTCAAAATTGGCAATATTGTAAAACTTCATGACAACCAAAATGTGCTTTTTGGTCTTAATTTAAGGTTTGGGTTAGGCATTAGGGTTAACATGCGTGCGTGCGTGTGTGTGTGTGTGTGTGTGTGTGTGTGTGTGTGTGTGTGTGTGTGTGTGTGTGTGTGTGTGTGTGTGTGTGTGTGTGTGTGTGTGTGTGCGTGCGTGCGTGTGTGTGTGTGTGTGTGTGTGTGTGTGTGTGTGTGTGTGTGTGTGTGTGTGTGTGTGTGTGTGTGTGTGTGTGTGTGTGTGTGTGTGTGTGTGTGTGTGTGTGTGTGTGTGTGTGTGCTTGCGTGCGTGCGTGTGTGTGTGCACGTGTGTGTGTGCGTGCATGGGTGCGTGCGGGTGGGTGTGCATGCGCATGCGTGTGTACATGTGTGTGTGAGAGAAAGAGAGAAAGAGAGCACTGAGAAAAGTATGTCAAAGAAAGTTAACTATCTAATCAAATACATTAGAGAATTTTTATGACAGCGATTCATTTTGGATAAATTTTTCGCGGAAAGGAACATTTTCCCAGACTTGTCTCAGTGGGCCTACCATTATACTGGAGTGTGCCAGATAAAACAAATCCATGTTTAAGCTCTTTGGCACCAAGATAAGAACTTTCTCCATTTACAACCAGAGTGAAATGTCCTCATAAATGTCTCCCATTCGACATTTATTAAAGTCAATACTGTATATCGCCCCTAAAATATTTAAAACTATTAGACAACTGAGTTATGGAAACATGGCTCTAAAATGATGCAGGAATGTTTGCTCTTTTTATATGTGTACAGTTTAGAGTTTCTTATTAATACTTTTACGGACTTCACATTCACTGTGCCATGTCCCCTCTAGACAAAATGTTATTATTCAATCAGATATGCTACTCCTGACTTTAACACAATATTAAACAATTCAACAATAGAAAACAAAACAGGGCACCATTTGTGACGAGCTTGTGGTTTTCTGAACATAACGCGCAAACCAAATGGTGATTTTTGGTTATAAAACTAATCTTTATCGAACAAAAATAACATTTATTGTGTAACTGGGAGTCTCGTGAGTACAAACATCCGAAGATTATCAAAGGTAAGCGATTCATTTTATTGCTTTTCTGACTTTCGTTACCAAGCTAATTTAAGGCTAGCTGTTCTAGCTATTATTTTGTTCTTTGTCTAGTGATTGATAAACTCACAAACGCTTGGATTGCTTTCGCCGTAAAGCATATTTTCAAAATCTGACACGATAGGATGATTAACAACAAGCTAAGCTGTGTTTTGGTATATTTCACTTGTGATTCCATGATTATAAATATTTTTAGTATTATTTTTGAGTTTGGCGAGCTGCCAATTCAGCCGTTGTTTACGAAAATGATCCCGTAAAAGGGATCCGTGCGGCAAGAAGTTAAGCCATTTTGCCACAACTTTGGAAGTATGCTTGGGGTCATTGTCAATTTGGAAGACCCATTTGCGACCAAGCTTTAACTTCCTGACTGAGGTCTTGAGTGAGCTGTTGCCTTCAATATATCCACATAATTGTCCTCCTCATGATGTAATCTATTTTGTAAAGCACCCCCACAACATGATGCTGCCACACCTGTGCTTCACGGTTGGGATGGTGTTCTTCTTTGCAAGCGTCCCCCTTTTTCCTCCAAACATAACGATGGTCACTATGGCTAAACAGTTATATTTTTGTTTCATCAGACGAGAGAGACATTTCTCCAAAAGTACGATCTTTGTCCCGGTGTGCAGTTGCAACTGTAGTCTGCTTTTTTTATGGCGGTTTTGAAGCAGTGGCTTCTTCCTTACTGAGCGGCCTTTTAGGTTATGTCAATATAGGACTCGTTTTACTGTGGATATGGATACTTTTTGTACCTGTTTCCTCCAGCATCTTCACAAGGTCCTTTGCTGTTGTTCTGGATTGATTTGCACTTTTCGCACCAAAGTACGTTCATCTCTAGGAGACAGAACGCGTCTCCTTCCTGAGCGGTATTACGGCTGCGTGGTCCAATGGGGTTTATACTTGCATACTATTGTTTGTACAGATGAATGTGGTACCTTCAGGCGTTTGGAAATTGCTCCCAAGGATGAACCAGACTTGTAGAGGGCTACAATTTTTTTTCTGAGGTCTTGGCTGATTTATTTTGATTTTCCCATGATGTCAAGCAAAGAGGCACTGAGTTTGAAGGTAGGCCTTTAAATACATCCACAGGTACACCTCCGATTGACTCAAATGATGTTAATTAGCCAATCAGAAGCTTCTAAAGCCATGACTTAATTTTCTGGAATTGTCCAAGCTGTTTAAAGGCACAGTCAACTTAGTGTATGTAAACTTCTGACCCACTGGAATTGTAAAATAATCTGTCAGTAAACAATTGTTGGAAAAATTACTTGTGTCATGCGCAAAGTAGATGTCCGTACCGACTTACCAAAACTATAGTTCGTTAACAAGAAATTTGTGGAGGCAATGTAAACTTCCGACATCAACTGTATTTGAACTTATATTTTTGGTTGAGATGGAGACGTGAATCCAACATATTAATTATTAATTTGTAGACAAACTGTAATTAAAGTAAGACTAAGTCAGTGGCACAGACGGAACTATTGAAGCAGTAGACACATCTCATTTAAATGTTGACAATTGGTTGAGTTGTCAACCAAACACAATTCAATATTACTTTTGTAATACAGTAAATAGCCTAAAGTTAAGTCTTCCCAAACTAATGTAACATTCTACCTTAAAATGAGTAACATCCATGGCCACATTTAGGTTACTGTACTATACATTTCTTCTTATGTAATCATATAAAGCGTGCATGTTCAACATAGCATGCATAGGTCGTCACAGGTCTGTGGAGATCTTCACAATTGCTACAATAATCTGCGCAGAATCTCGAACGGCATTGATCAGTTGCACTTTTAATGTAATCTCAACTACAATCCAGCCACAGTGATAAACATATTAATATGTTGTATAAATATACAAAATATCTGACATTGTATTCCCATTTTAACTTCCTGTGCTTTTAAATGGTTGAATGCACAGTGATAGACATTTGGGTGATAACTAATCCAAAATCTGACAGGTTCAGGCAGGGTACTGGATGGAGGCCAGCTAGAACAGTGACTAAGGTTCAGGACAGGGTACTGGGTGGGGTCAGCTAGACAGTGACTAAGGTTCAGGGCAGGGTACTGGGTGGAGGTCAACTATAACAGTGACTAAGGTTCAGGACAGGTACTGGGTGGAGGTCAACTAGAACAGTGACTAAGGTTGAGGACAGGGTACTGGGTGGAGGCAGCTAGAACAGTGACTAAGGTTCAGGACAGGGTACTGGTGGAGGTCAGCTAGAACAGTGACTAAGGTTCAGGGCAGGGTACTGGGTGGAGGTAAGCTAGAACAGGGACTAAGGTCAGGGCAAGTTACTGGGTGGAGGCCAGCTAGAACAGTGACTCAGGTTCAGGGCAGGGTACTGGTGGAGGTCAACTAGAACAGTGACTAAGGTTCAGGACAGGGTACTGGGTGGAGGTCAACTAGAACAGTGACTAAGGTCCAGGACAGGGTACTGCGTGGAGGTCAACTAGAACAGTGCCTAAGTTCCAGGGAAGGGTACTGGGTGGAGGCCAGCTAGAACAGTGACTAAGGTTCAGGGCAGGGTACTGGGTGGAGGTCAACTAGAACAGTGACTAAGGTTCCGGGCAGGGTACTGGGTGGAGGTCAACTAGAACAGTGACTAAGGTTCAGAGCAGGGTACTGGGTGGAGGTCAACTAGAACAGTGACTAAGGTTCAGGGCAGGGTACTGGGTGGAGGTCAACTAGAACAGTGACTAAGGTTCAGGGCAGGGTACTGGTGGAGGTCAGCTAGAACAGTGACTAAGGTTCAAGGCAGGGTACTGGGTGGAGTACAACTAGAACAGTGACTAAGGTTCAGGACAGGGTACTGGGTGGAGGTCAACTAGAACAGTGACTAAGGTTCAGGCAGGGTACTGGTGGAGTACAACTAGAACAGTGACTAAGGTTCAGGACAGGGTCTGGGTGGAGGTCAACTAGAACAGTGACTAAGGTTCAGGGCAGGGTACTGGTGGAGGTCAGCTATAACAGTGACTAAGGTTCAAGGCAGGGTACTGGGTGGAGTACAACTAGAACAGTGACTAAGGTTCAAGGCAGGGTACTGGGTGGAGTACAACTAGAACAGTGACTAAGGTTCAGGACAGGGTACTGGGGTGGAGGTCAACTAGAACAGTGACTAAGGTTCCGGGCAGGGTACTGGTGGAGGTCAACTAGAAACAGTGACTAAGGTTCAGAGCAGGGTACTGGGTGGAGGTCAACTAGAACAGTGACTAAGGTTCAGGCAGGGTACTGGGTGGAGGTCAACTAGAACAGTGACTAAGGTTCAGGGCAGGGTACTGGGTGGAGGTCAGCTAGAAAGTGACTAAGGTTCAAGGCAGGGTACTGGGTGGAGTACAACTAGAACAGTGACTAAGGTTCAGGACAGGGTACTGGGTGGAGGTCAACTAGAACAGTGATAAGGTTTAGGGCAGGGTACTGGGTGGAGTACAACTAGAACAGTGACTTAAGGTTCAGGACAGGGTACTGGGTGGAGGTCAACTAGAACAGTGACTAAGGTTCAGGGCAGGGTACTGGGTGGAGGTCAGCTATAACAGTGACTAAGGTCAAGGCAGGGTACTGGGTGGGTACAACTAGAACAGTGACTAAGGTTCAAGGCAGGGTACTGGGTGGAGTACAACTAGAACAGTGACTAAGGTTCAGGACAGGGTACACAATTAATCTTCTCCTTTCCCCCTCTGATAACCAGGTGGCGAATCGCATCTCTGCATGTCTGGCAGACATATCAGTGTGGATGACGGATCACCACCTCAAGCTGAACCTCGGCAAGACGGAGCTGCTCTTCCTCCCGGGGAAGGACTGCCCGTTCCATGATCTCGCCATCACGGTTGACAACTCCATTGTGTCCTCCTCCCAGAGCGCTAAGAACCTTGGCGTGATCCTGGACAACACCCTGTCGTTCTCAACTCACATCAAGGCGGTGACCCGTTCCTGTAGGTTCATGCTCTACAACATTCGCAGAGTACGACCCTGCCTCACACAGGAAGCGGCGCAGGTCCTAATCCAGGCACTTGTCATCTCCCGTCTGGATTATTGCAACTCGCTGTTGGCTGGGCTCCCTGCCTGTGCCATTAAACCCCTACAACTCATCCAGAACGCCGCAGCCCGTTCTGG
>NW_019942610.1:362595-366689 GCF_002910315.2 Salvelinus sp. IW2-2015 | reverse complement strand
CGCTACTTATCGTCCTTGTTTCTTTGTCTAGTGATTGATAAACTCACAACGCTTGGATTGCTTTCGCCGTAAAGCATATTTTCAAAATCTGACACGATAGGATGATTAACAACAAGCTAAGCTGTGTTTTGGTATATTTCACTTGTGATTCCATGATTATATATTTTTAGTATTATTTTTGAGTTTGGCGAGCTGCCAATTCAGCCGTTGTTTACGAAAATGATCCCGTAAAAGGGATCCGTGTCGCGGCAAGAAGTTAAGCCATTTTGCCACAACTTGGGAAGTATGCTTGGGGTCATTGTCAATTTGAAGACCCATTTGCGACCAAGCTTTAACTTCCTGACTGGTCTTGAGATGTTGCTTCAATATACCTCACATATATGTCCCTTCCTCATGATGTAATCTATTTTGTAAAGCACCCCCACAACATGATGCTGACACCTGTGCTTCACGGTTGGGTGGTGTTCTTCTTTGCAAGCGTCCCTTTTTCCTCCAAACATAACGATGGTCACTATGGCTAAACAGTTATATTTTTGTTTCATCAGACGAGAGGACATTTCTCCAAAAAGTACGATCTTTGTCCCGGTGTGCAGTTAACTGTAGTCTGGCTTTTTTTATGGCGGTTTGAAGCAGTGCGTTCTTCCTTCTGAGCGGCCTTTTAGGTTATGTCAATATAGGATTTTTACTGGGATTTGGATACTTTTGTACCTGTTTCTCCAGCATCTTCAAACAAGGTTCTCTGCTGTGTGTTCTGGATTGATTTGCACTTTTCGCACCAAAGTACGTTCATCATCTATGGAGACAGAACGCGTCTCCTTCCTCGTTAGCTGCGTATTTCTCCTCAGCGGTTGCGTGGCTACATATGGGCGTTTTATACTTGCATACTATTGTTTGTACAGATGAATGTGGTACCTTCAGGCGTTTGGAAATTGCTCCCAAGGATGAACCAGACTTGTAGAGGGCTACAATTTTTTTTCTGAGGTCTTGGCTGATTTATTTTGATTTTCCCATGATGTCAAGCAAAGAGGCACTGAGTTTGAAGGTAGGCCTTTAAATACATCCACAGGTACACCTCCGATTGACTCAAATGATGTTAATTAGCCAATCAGAAGCTTCTAAAGCCATGACTTAATTTTCTGGAATTGTCCAAGCTGTTTAAAGGCACAGTCAACTTAGTGTATGTAAACTTCTGACCCACTGGAATTGTAAAATAATCTGTCAGTAAACAATTGTTGGAAAAATTACTTGTGTCATGCGCAAAGTAGATGTCCGTACCGACTTACCAAAACTATAGTTCGTTAACAAGAAATTTGTGGAGGCAATGTAAACTTCCGACATCAACTGTATTTGAACTTATATTTTTGGTTGAGATGGAGACGTGAATCCAACATATTAATTATTAATTTGTAGACAAACTGTAATTAAAGTAAGACTAAGTCAGTGGCACAGACGGAACTATTGAAGCAGTAGACACATCTCATTTAAATGTTGACAATTGGTTGAGTTGTCAACCAAACACAATTCAATATTACTTTTGTAATACAGTAAATAGCCTAAAGTTAAGTCTTCCAAACTAATGTAACATTCTACCTTAAAATGAGTAACATCCATGGCCACATTTAGGTTACTGTACTATACATTTCTTCTTATGTAATCATATAAAGCGTGCATGTTCAACATAGCATGCATAGGTCGTCACAGGTCTGTGGAGATCTTCACAATTGCTACAATAATCTGCGCAGAATCTCGAACGGCATTGATCAGTTGCACTTTTAATGTAATCTCAACTACAATCCAGGCCACAGTGATAACATATTAATATGTTGTATAAATATACAAAATATCTGACATTGTATTCCCATTTTAACTTTCCTGTGCTTTTAAATGGTTGAATGCACAGTGATAGACATTTGGGTGATAACTAATCCAAAATCTGACAGGTTCAGGGCAGGGTACTGGATGGAGGCCAGCTAGAACAGTGACTAAGGTTCAGGACAGGGTACTGGGTGGAGGCGGTCAGCTAGACAGTGACTAAGGTTCAGGGCAGGGTACTGGGTGGAGGTCAACTATAACAGTGACTAGGTTCAGGACAGGTACTGGGTGGAGGTCAACTAGAACAGTGACTAAGGTTGAGGACAGGGTACTGGGTGGAGGCAGCTAGAACAGTGACTAAGGTTCAGGACAGGGTACTGGGTGGAGGTCAGCTAGAACAGTGACTAAGGTTCAGGGCAGGGTACTGGGTGGAGGTAAGCTAGAACAGGGACTAAGGTCAGGGCAAGTTACTGGGTGGAGGCCAGCTAGAACAGTGACTCAGGTTCAGGGCAGGGTACTGGTGGAGGTCAACTAGAACAGTGACTAAGGTTCAGGACAGGGTACTGGGTGGAGGTCAACTAGAACAGTGACTAAGGTCCAGGACAGGGTACTGCGTGGAGGTCAACTGAACAGTGCCTAAGTTCCAGGAAGGGTACTGGGTGGAGGCCAGCTAGAACAGTGACTAAGGTTCAGGGCAGGGTACTGGGTGGAGGTCAACTAGAACAGTGACTAAGGTTCCGGGCAGGGTACTGGGTGGAGGTCAACTAGAACAGTGACTAAGGTTCAGAGCAGGGTACTGGGTGGAGGTCAACTAGAACAGTGACTAGGTTCAGGGCAGGGTACTGGGTGGAGGTCAACTAGAACAGTGACTAAGGTTCAGGGCAGGGTACTGGTGGAGGTCAGCTAGAAAGTGACTAAGGTTCAAGGCAGGGTACTGGGTGGAGTAGCAACTAGAAACAGTGACTAAGGTTCAGGACAGGGTACTGGGTGGAGGTCAACTAGAACAGTGACTAAGGTTCAGGGCAGGGTACTGGTGGAGTACAACTAGAACAGTGACTAAGGTTCAGGACAGGGTCTGGGTGGAGGTCAACTAGAACAGTGACTAAGGTTCAGGGCAGGGTACTGGTGGAGGTCAGCTATAACAGTGACTAAGGTTCAAGGCAGGGTACTGGGTGGAGTACAACTAGAACAGTGACTAAGGTTCAAGGCAGGGTACTGGGTGGAGTACAACTAGAACAGTGACTAAGGTTCAGGACAGGGTACTGGGTGGAGGTCAACTAGAACAGTGACTAAGGTTCCGGGCAGGGTACTGGGTGGAGGTCAACTAGAAACAGTGACTAAGGTTCAGAGCAGGGTACTGGGTGGAGGTCAACTAGAACAGTGACTAAGGTTCAGGCAGGGTACTGGGTGGAGGTCAACTAGAACAGTGACTAAGGTTCAGGGCAGGGTACTGGGTGGAGGTCAGCTAGAAAGTGACTAAGGTCAAGGCAGGGTACTGGGTGGAGTACAACTAGAACAGTGATAAGGTTCAGGACAGGGTACTGGGTGGAGGTCAACTAGAACAGTGATAAGGTTTAGGGCAGGGTACTGGGTGGAGTACAACTAGAACAGTGATTAAGGTTCAGGACAGGGTACTGGGTGGAGGTCAACTAGAACAGTGACTAAGGTTCAGGGCAGGGTACTGGGTGGAGGTCAGCTATAACAGTGACTAAGGTTCAAGGCAGGGTACTGGGTGGGTACAACTAGAACAGTGACTAAGGTTCAAGGCAGGGTACTGGGTGGAGTACAACTAGAACAGTGACTAAGGTTCAGGACAGGGTACACAATTAATCTTCTCCTTTCCCCCTCTGATAACCAGGTGGGAATCGCATCTCTGCATGTCTGGCAGACATATCAGTGTGGATGACGGATCACCACCTCAAGCTGAACCTCGGCAAGACGGAGCTGCTCTTCCTCCCGGGGAAGGACTGCCCGTTCCATGATCTCGCCATCACGGTTGACAACTCCATTGTGTCCTCCTCCCAGAGCGCTAAGAACCTTGGCGTGATCCTGGACAACACCCTGTCGTTCTCAACTCACATCAAGGCGGTGACCCGTTCCTGTAGGTTCATGCTCTACAACATTCGCAGAGTACGACCCTGCCTCACACAGGAAGCGGCGCAGGTCCTAATCCAGGCACTTGTCATCTCCCGTCTGGATTATTGCAACTCGCTGTTGGCTGGGCTCCCTGCCTGTGCCATTAAACCCCTACAACTCATCCAGAACGCCGCAGCCCGTTCTGG
>NW_019942610.1:298901-359157 GCF_002910315.2 Salvelinus sp. IW2-2015 | reverse complement strand
GTGTAGCACGACGCCACCCTGGTGTTGTGTAAGCACGACGCCACCCTGGTGTTACCCTAGACGCATGCACACACACCCATATGCATTAACACCATGTACAGATTTTACACATATGTACAGTACGTACAGTCATACATTCTACGATGTGCAGACACGGACACACAAAGTAAAGCCACACACACAGAGTTAAACACACACACATTACACAAGCATTCCAGCCAACCAGTGATGTGATGAGAATGCTCTCTCTCCACGTGCAGCAGCCTCTATCCCTGACATGGCATCAGCTGCACTGCTCCTAGAGTCGTTCATCACACTCCCCTTTGTCCTCCAACACCTGCCCCCTCTCTCTCTCTTTCGTCTTTCTTCCACCCTCTCCCTCTCTCCCTCCTTCCCACCCTCTATCTCTCCCCTCACATTATTTTTCTCTCTCTTTGGGCCACTTGGAGTCGCGTCCCGCTTGTCCTCGTCTCCAGGGGACAATTTGTCATTCAGAGTCCTCCCCTCCGTCTTGGTGCCAGCGGTTCCTCTGCACCCTGTACCGACCGCCGCTTTCTGCCTCAATAAAGCCAATGCCATGTAGGCACAATACACGCCCTACCACTGCACCCCTCCTTCCTGTTACTCATTTGCAAGGGTTTCATTTTATTCTGCCATAGGAAATCAGCATCAACTCTGCAGTGTGTGTGTGTGTGTGTGTGTGTGGTGGTGGTTGTGTGTGTGTGTGTGTGTGTGTGTGTGTGTGTGTGTGTGTGTGTGTGTGTGTGTGTGTGTGTGTGTGTGTGTGTGTGTGTGTGTGTGTATGTGTGTGTGTGTGGCTGCTTTGGACCATCATTGTACTGTTTTTAGTGTTCACAGAGAAATATGAGGTGTCAGTCTCGTCAATATGCCAGTGTGCCAATATTTCACAGCACATCAACTCTCTGTCATAGAATCTATGCAAATGAAAAAGTCCTTGAATATAAGTTTGAATAACTACATATAGATAGCTCCTCTACAGTGCAAAGCACATCCTCTGAAATATCAGAGCTCTAATGCATAGGTGGGTGGGAAGTGCGGTTGAAGCCCTTTGCTGCACCCATGTGATGTACTGTATATTTACTGGGTGGAGTTGAGTGGCATTTTATACACTTTATTTCAAGACTATTTTGCCTCCAGCCATTTGAATCAACCTTGAAGCCTATTGAGTATAAGATAATAAAATAATCACACCCCCTGCAGACTTGAGAATTCCATGAGGTCACATTTGTCCTCCAGAGAAGGGAGAGTTTCTCAGTGATTGAATTTAAAGCCCTTCTCTCCATTGAACCTGCTAATATCTATCTGAGAGACCCTCACTGCATTAATTACTAAGAGTGCCGGAGTCAGTGGCGTGACTTGAAGGACAAAGGAGGAAAGATGTTCCCTGGACTCTCTCTCTCTCTCTCTCTGTAAGACAAACAGTCTGTGAATGTGAGTGAGTGGGCGTGTGTGTGTGTGCGTGCGTGCGCGTGCACTCTCTCCAACTAGCTCAAGTGGCAAAGTATGTGTACAAGTCTGTGATCCACGCCACCTGAAGGTTTCCAGCAGAATCTCCCCGTCATTGTAATGGTCAGTAAAACATATTTCTGTGACAGGGAAGGCCTCAGCTTCACAGCACGTGTCAAGCTAATAGAGCCATACAAACGTTGTGTTCGGTCATGGGGAACCAGCAACGTTTTGCTTGGGTTTAAGAAATGTTTGGAACTACTCACAAGGGAAATCTTCCAATACAGAATTCCAGACTGTCATTGCATTGGGGTTTGTGTGAATCTCTGCCTTAGTCTTCTGTTGTTCCTGAAAAACACATCTCAGAGGGTTTTGCACGCACGGCACAAGCCTAGAACGTTCTCATGCCTGCAGGAACAAATATTGTGGTATCCCATGAGAAACGCTTACACTGGGAAACTACAGTTATAGTAACAACTAGATCACATTACCTTTCAAATATGCACATACTCACACTTCAGTTTCTATGACAGCTTATAGCAACTGTTATAATGCCCTATACGTGTATCATAAGGCATTATAAATGCACTAATAAAACATATGTCTATGCTTTCCAAAATATGTGCCTCATAGAAAGTGTCACCAGATTAATTTCTAACTGGATCATTGGACTGAACCGCTGACCAATAGCAGTAGCATTACAGCCTGGATTACAAACTGACATGGTCTGTTTCACCATTTGGTTGTTTCAACATTCAGATCTTATCAGTTTGGAATCCAGGCTAGTAGTGTAAACCCCTGTCTAATTCTGTGGCTGCATCCTCTGCCTGATGAGACGATAATTAGCAATTAACTTCCAGGTTTGTGCCTTCAGGGTAAATATCAAGGCTCAGTCTTGATGAAATAGTTCAGCCCCCCATGTGGTTGATTTACTGCTTTGCTATATTTCACTCTCTCCTTGTCAATTATATCTGCACTCTCTTTCCTTCTTCTCTCTCTCGCTTTCTCTACATCCACCCCCCTCTCTTCCTCTATCCTTCCATGCCTCTCTCCTTCCCTCTCTCTCCAACTAGCTCAGTAGGAGCCAGGTGAGTTGGCATTTTTCTGCAGTACCTGCCAGGCATCTAACACCTCCTCTCACTCACTGAGCTAACCATGCCATATAAGTAATGCAAATACAGTACTCTGTCTTTTAAACAGGCGATCACAGCCACATTTCAAGAGAGAAAGAAGGACATTTTTGCTTTACCTGTGTTGTGACACTGTTTCAGAGGGAGCAGCAACTTCCTAGCCTGTTCATATCTCTTAGTGCTGTCTTGCCAACTCCTATAGTTAACAATAAGACATAAAAGATCTGGGACCAGGCTGGCAGCCTCCTGTGTTCTGCAGATTATGCTGCTCAGTGTCTGTCTACATGGGTAGGCACTAGGCAGCATGCACGTGGGGATCGGATTGATGTTCCCATTGTGCAGAGCGGAACAGCAAGTATCACGCATGCACATACACACACAGACAAACACTGATTAGGGAGACCCCTGTTGTCAAATCAAATGTCTTAATATGGCTTCAGTCAAAGATTGCACATTTTTTCTGTCTGAGGAGTAGGTGATCTGGCACTCCATACACTTCTTTACTTCCTTTGTAGTTGTGATGGAACGCTATGCTATTTGATGGAGTAGGACTAGGCTATATGTACTGTATATTATTTTAAATTCAGCAGATGTATATCTGTGTTCTTACCAGCTTAGTGCTGCCATGCCTTACGGTAGGCACTTTGGTGTATCATGTGAGAAGTCTATAAGTCTGTAATTGATGCTTAATTACTTTACGGTACACTCTCTTCTCATAGCATCCTGTTGAGCCTGTGTTTTTACAAAAATTCACAGTTTCCTGGAAGGTTGAATGGAAGTTGATAAACTGCCTTCCTGTCATTATTCGCCAGATTGTTTATACTCCCAGTTGTTATTTATGTAATAATAAGGAATTATCCTCGACCGCGCCCACAAATTGGGGAAAACCAACATTCTTTCGTATTGATCCACATTATAAAAGAGGCAACTTCCTTGTTGATTTTATTTGTTATACAGAAATAACAAAAGATGCTGAAAAGCTGCTGTGTTGATCAATGAACATGTAGCCAGGTCAAAAAACCCGACCTAGAGCTAGCTACATGTAGCCAGGTGTGTGGAAAACATTTCATCACAGGCGTTGTGTTTTCAGTATCATTAAAGGTGAAGACTGTTATTTTATCAAATCAATTCTCTGTAATTATTATTACGTGATTAAACTAATCATGTAAATGTAATTAACTAGGAAGTCGGGGTACCACAGAAAATCTTCAGATTACAAAGTTATACTTTTCCGGATATAACTCTTCAGATATTTTAATATCTTATCAATTAGTCTTCTATTAATGAATTATTCTTTACCTTACGTCTCATTTCAAACATCGTAGAATTCTTGGTTATTTGCATGAACCCAGCCTAAATTATGAATCATCCGTACACCAATTGGCTTAATCATTTATTTACTAACTAAATAATCACAGAAATGCATAACAAACAAACAGTAGATATTGGTTACTAACAATGATGGGGAAGATCCCCTAGTGGGCTAAACTGATATGACGGCTTGGTATACAAAGAAAAGGGGGTGTGGACCGATAAAGGAGCGGGAAAGACAAAATGGATCACTTCACACAGTGGATAATTATATTCATTGAAATGCTAATCGTTTGCACATGAACACTCGCTCATTCGGGAATAATTGCAATCAATATATTTACACCCTTATGTCGTTGTTGTCTTCTCTGTTGGAATCGTCGGTCCGTCTGCTGGAGAGTCAGTTCATCAGAGTCTCTGGTTACTCATGGTGGTTGCTCTATCGGCGGCTCCTGATAGTATCTGTTGTAATGGATACGTCAGGCGTCAATTGTTCTTAGAATAGATGTTTCGGCGGTTGTCGGTATTCGCATCCCAGGTTTACATAATTTCTAGCTGCAGACTAGTAATTAGTATCTAAGATTTGCTCTTATTCTGTAGGGATCAATAGTCTCAGAGTTTCACCATTTCCAGCCGTGTAGCCAATGCGCCACGTGGTATGGTTTTCTAGTCTTGGTACTCAACCATTGCAACCACAGCTCACGCTGGGGGTTTGCTTAGTCTGAAGAGGATTTCCTCGGGAGGGTTTTTTATTCGTAACAATAAAAAAGGGCGGTTCCATGACGCCTGATCATGTCTATGCCCACGGGGGCGTGGCCAATGACTTAGTTAAACTTTACAGTGAATACAATTCTCTCATTCTAAAGGTTAACATCACATTACATCATTTCACAATAGTTTCATCTTTACTCATTCATTTTATACAAGAATTAGATGCAAACCCCATAATTGAGAAATGTACACATTCAGAGATATAGTTATGTGTGTTTCCTGTCCTCCATGAGGTCACCAAATGAAACACACTCATCATACCTGTCCCTTAAGTGTCCACGGACCCTTCCCACATTCTCACAAGTGGACATATAGTTTCATTCTCCCATTTTGGGGATTTAGGAGTTTGGTCAAGTGAAATCCTTCGTTCACTCTGTGGTCTCTCTCTCTGCATGACCAAGGGGAGAGAGTCTCCACCAGGAATGTATGGCCTGAGATAACAGAACCTGGGAGTAGGAGAGAGTGAGAGAGGGGGAAGCAACGATCTACACCCAGAAAGGGCCATGTCATGACACACGTAAGACATTTAACTTGTTTAGTACAGTCCGTTTGTAACTCCACTCACTACTTGTAGCTAGCACTCACTCACTCAAGTGGCTGCTAGCATCGTCATGAAAAGGGGCATGAGAGAAGCCCTACAATATTAGGTTTTTGTAAGTTGTGAGAATGCTAGGGAGCAGGCAATGTTGAAAATGAATCTTTAGTCGTGTTGTACTTTTCTTAAATGTAGTTTTGTAATTGACTAAAACAAGCAGACATCAAGAAAATTGCATTTTGAAAAAGGATTAAGTTTTTGCTGTGGGCCAATGGAGTAACCTAGGTAACCACAGGTTGTTGTCCCCACAGGAAGGCAGGGTCACGACATTCTACCTAATACCAACTGGGTCTATATGCCATAGTAGACACACAGTTGGGTGAGGGTTAGAAATACATGGCATACATTATGATCCAGATATCACAGTGGCCCGTGAGTGTCCCAAGTTCCTGTGAAGTAGAGATACAATCGCCTGCTGTAGCAGATGGATGCATCTCCCCATGCTTGATCTGGCAATAAAACACTTCCTCTCTCCTGGATTCCAGATTTTAATGAACAATCAGACCTGTCTCCAGGGCCAACCTTCACAAATTGCTTTTGCCAACAGAGACAATAGAGGCCAGAGACTCGGGCTGCACTGACCGATGAGTGATGAGCTAGCCTGTCGATCAGTAGCAGTGTTTGTGTGTTTGTGTGTGTGTGTGTGCGTGCACGTGTGTGCTCAGACAGAGGATGACAGAGTGGGAAGGAAGATTATAGAGATTAAGGAGGATGAGTTAATCATTTGTACCTGACCTTGTGAGACACCTGGGAAAATGAATTGATATGCAAACGCAACGCATTAATACATGGACCTGCAGCCTCCTAACAAAATATGAAGTAATATTCATCAGGTTGTTATTGGAAGGAAAATGTTTCATGAATGATGTTTGGAGTATCATAAGTCGAACCCCACCCAGTGTTCCAAAATGATTGATTGTTGCTCACGTATGCATTGTTTAAAACTACAGCTGAATCTGTCTTCAATGACAAATCTGCCATGGAGACTTGGTGATGGGAGTTGGGATATTACAAATTCTATCTCGTATACATGGCTGCTATGCTTTACTTGACTGCAACACGAAAATAATCATGTTTTCTCATAAACAACAACTCCACATTCAAAAAGATGCAAAAACACCTTTTTCATTACAAGCATTACAATAGTGAGTTTCTCCTCTCTCTCTGATCTAGTCGTGGCTCAGTCAGGGCTACTGAGAGGGAGCTGGAATAGAGAAAACAACACATTCTCAGCATCATCCCTTTCACAGAAAGCCATTTGGTCTGTTAGATACAGTTTTCAATTGGCTAAATGTCCCAGCATGGCTGTATGAAACAAAGAGAGACCATTAATAAGGATGGGTAAGCTCAGACAAACTCAATCAAGCACATTTTTAAAAAGTATTTAAGCCTCCCGAGTGGCGCAGTGGTCTAAGGCACTGCATCACAGTGCTAGCTGTGCCACTGGGTTGACAGTGCTAGCTGTGCCACTATGTTCGTGACCGGGAGACCCATGGGGCGGCGTACAATTGGCCCAGCGTCAACCGCGTTAGGGGAGGGTTTGGCCAYCAAGGATGTCCTTGTCCCATTGTGCACTAGCGACTCCTGTGGCGGGCCGGGTGCAGTGCATGCTGACACTGTCGCCAGGTGTACGGTGTTTCCTCCGACACCTTGGTGCGGCTGTCTTCTGGGCTAAGTGGGCATTGTGTCAAGAAGCAGTGCGGCTTGGTTGGGTTGTGTTTCAGAGGACGCATGGCTCTCGACCTTCACCTCTCCCGAGTCTGTACAGGAGTTGCAGCGATGAGACAAGACTGTAACTACCAATTGGATATTATGAAAATTGGGTAGAAAAAGGGGTAATAAAATTACAAAAGAAAAAGTATTTAAAAGCAAAAAGTTCCAAAACACTACAGCCACCAGTTTTTCACATTTGTGTTTTTTCATCAGAAATTATTGGGTACCTTCATGTGTCTATAAAATATTACTGTTCTCATATTTTTTATTTATATATTTTAGATGTGTATTCAAATGGATTTTGTTGCAAAATGCTGTTCGTATCCTGTATATTTGAATGTGATATGTGGTTGTCTCTTTTAGCTACATTAAGATGAATCCACTAACTGTGTCTACTAAATGACTATGGGTGTGTTCGTGAATTTAATCTGGAGTGCCAGAGCGCGCTCAGAGTGTGCTCTGGGCATTCGTAAATTCAGAGCGTTGTCAGATTGTCCGTTCATAATTTCTGAGCATTTCACTTTCAGAGCACACATTGTCACTTGACGCTCTGGCCAAGGTGTAAGGTTGATCCAAGCGTTCTGACCTCACAACGGCAGTCAAGCACCCAAGCTAACTGGCTAAAGTTAGCTAGCTTGCTAGCTATTTCCAGACGCAATGAGAGAACACCCCACTCTGACCATTTTACTCCCTCTAGCAGAGCTGGTAAGGCTGTTTTCATGTGACTGTAACTGTACTGCTGGCAACAATTTAATTACTTTTTTTGCGTGTTTGTAAATTCATTAGTTATTCTGCGCTCTGGAACACTCAGATGAGAGTGTTCTGAACTCGAAGTAGATAGCCAGAGTGAATTTACGAACGCACTCTAAAATGTCCAATGTAAATATTTGACATACAGATCTCATATTACTGTTTTGATTAATTTATGTTATCTATATTTTACAGTATTGACGTCATAAAATGTATCATTTGTACAGTTCTTTATAAAAAATGTAGTGATTTGTCACATTTGACGGTGTAAAACCAAGCAGTGCTACTTTTCTCTCAGAGAGTGAGTGCGTTTTGCAACAAAACATGATTCTTTGTCTCTCTGAAATGAAATCATCAAGAGATAGATTTCAAACAAATACATGTCTGTAATTGAAATAACCCCATGCAATGTTTAGATGTGGAAAAAACACATCAATCTCTTTCATAAGTTCTTTAAACAATCAAAGTTAATTTACCAATATTTCTGGAAATGGGTATATAGCGTTATGGAATGAAACTCTTCAAATATTATTTGAACCCAGGTATGATAAGTTCTAGTATTAAACATCATAAAACTCTAACCTTACTGGGTGCTGATAATCCATCAGTGTAGCACCCCAAATCCATTTGGCACCCCTGGGAGCCACACCCCCTGGGCCACCTGTGTGTCCCCCTCAGACATGCTCCACTCTGCCCTGTACCTCGCGTGAGTCGCATCCCCGCTTTCCCCTCCCATGTCCACCAGCTCCATACGCAGCATCATGTCTCTCCCCCATTGGGCCAGAAACAACTGGGACGCTTCACCACTAAGATAGCTGGAGAGACCAGTCAGATAGCTGGACCCAAAGCACGGGACATGGGGCACGGCCTGCACCACCTCGTCATCCTCCTCCCGCCTCTCCTCAGCCTGTGGGGATAAAGGGCCATCCACCAATCCTATTGGTTTATCTGGCTGTCCGTCATTAGAGGAATCTGTGTTCCAAGGGCTCCCATTGGTTGAGTCTGAGCTGTTCGGGCACTGTGTGACCTCCGATAGGGAGATGTCCCTGTGTGGCTTGTGTCTGCTGAGGGTGAGACAGCGCAGCGAGGTGAGACAACCAGTAAGCGACGACCACACATCCTGTATTTTCAGCACAGACAATTGGTTGTCACATGTTCTCTTGTCTTCTTTGTCCTTCTCTTTAGACAGTTTACATTCCGTCTCTAGATCTGACTTAACCATCTCTTTGGCTGTCACAAGTCTATTTGTGTCCTTTGTCGACAGTCCATCTTTCATATTCCGTGTCTGGGATGGGTTTTCTGCTTTTCCCCGGAAGCAGACACAGCTGAACCTCCGGCCTTTCTTCATCATAGTCACCACAAGAAGAAAGAGCTCCCTGATGAAGCTGCCTGCTACTGTACAGAGCTGCGATGAAACAAATGTGGAATGAATCTTACCACAGATACACAACACCCTGTGAGCTTGCTGCCTGGTCCATTTTAGACATAATTCACTGCATCGTGTCAGTGACACATCTCAAATGGAAATGTGGAGGATTTCACAAGAAAGAAGAACCCGATAATGCTTTAATGTTCTATTCCCATCAGTGAGTGCCTTGAAGGACTGTGATGTCACATTGGATGATGTCATCATACAGGACAAAACCTCCACTAATAAAGATGAATAATGGTTTATGTTATGTTATGGTTAAGCTAGTGGTTAGGGGAACAAAAAGTCACTCCTCCCCCTAAAAAAGAAAACAATATGAATAAGCATGTCTTTACAAGTGAAAAAAGGCTTTTTCTATCGTCCAACAGGCACCATTTCTAACATTTGATTCAATATGAATCCTAATGGATATTATTGATTATACTGTTAATCTTCCATTCCCTATAAATATGACACATCACAACAGTAGATGGTACAGTGTTGTATGGGTCAGTGCTGTACGGTTGTTCATAGAGAGCAATCTGATATGTAAAACAGCAGGTGTATTGAAAGCAAATACAGTGGGGCAAAAAAGTATTTAGTCAGCCACCAATGTGCAAGTTCTCCCACTTAAAAAGATGAGAGAGGGCCTGTAATTCATCATAGGTACACTTCAACTATGACAGACAAAATGAGGGAAAAAAATCCAGAAATCACATTGTAGGATTTTTAATGAATTATTTGAAATTATGGTGGAAAATAAGTATTTGGTCACCTACAAACAAGCAAGATTTCTGGCTCTCACAGACCTGTAAACTTCTTCTTAAGAGGCTACTCTGTCCTCCACTCGTTACCTGTGATAAATGGCACCTGTTTGAACTTGTTATCAGTTAAAAGACACCTGTCCACAACCTCAAACAGTCACACTCCAAACTCCACTATGGCCAAGACCAAAGAGCTGTCAAAGGACACCAGAAACAAAATTGTAGACCTGCACCAGGCTGGAAGACTGAATCTGGCATAGGTAAGCAGCTTGGTTTGAAGAAATCAACTGTGGGCAAATTATTAGGAAATGGAAGACATACAAGACCACTGATAATCTCCCTCGATCTGGGGCCCCACGCAAGATCTCACCCCGTGGGGTCAAAATGATCACAAAAACGGTGAGCAAAAATCCCAGAACCACACGGGGGGACCTAGTGAATGACCTGCAGAGACCTGGGACCAAAGTAACAAAGCCTACCATCAGTAACACACTACGCCGCCAGGGACTCAAATCCTGCAGTGCCAGACGTGTCCCCCTGCTTAAGCCAGTACATGTCCAGGCCCGTCTGAAGTTTGCTAGAGAGCATTTGGATGATCCAGAGAAGATTGGGAGAATGTCTATGGTCAGATGAAACAAAATAGAACTTTTGTGTAAAAACTCAACTCGTCGTGTTTGGAGGACAAAGAATGCTGAGTGCATCCAAAGAACACCCATACCTACTGTGAAGCATGGGGGGGGAAACATCATGCTTTGGGCTGTTTTTCTGCAAAGGGACCAGGACGACTGATCCGTGTAAAGGAAAGAATGAATGGGGCATGTATCTGAGATTTTGAGATAAAAACCTCCTTCCATCAGCCAAGGGCATTGAAGATGAAACATGGCTGGGTCTTTTAGCATGACAATGTCCCAAAACACACGCCCGGGCAACGAAGGAGTGGTTCGTAAGAAGCATTTCAAGGTCCTGGAGTGGCCTAGCCAGTCTCCAGATCTCAACCCCATAGAAAATCTTTGGAGGGAGTTGAAAGTCCGTGTTGCCCAGCAACAGCCCCAAAACACTCACTGCTCTAGAGGAGATCTGCATGAGGAATGGGCCAAAATACCAGCAACAGTGTGTGGAAAACCTTGTGAAGACTTACAAAAACGTTGACCTCTGTCATTGCCAACAAAGGGTATATAACAAAGATTGAGATAAACTTTGTTATTGACCATACTTATTTTCCACCATAATTTGCAAATAAATTCATAACAAATCCTACAATGTGATTTTCTGGATTTTTTTTTCTCGTTTTGTCTGTCATAGTGAAGTGTACCTATGATGAAAATTACAGGCCTCTCTCATCTTTTTAAGTGGGAGAACTTGCTACAATTGGTGGCTGACTAAATACTTTTTTGCCCCACTGTACATTTTTATATACCTGATTTGTATTGGTTTGGATCAGATGCCTGGTGTCTCTGTATCAGAGGTAATTACTACACAGACAGGTCTCATGTTGCTTCTCTGTGTATCAGAGTAATTACTACACAGACAGGTCTCATTTGCTCTCTGTGTATCAGAGGTAATTACTACACAGACAGTCTCATGCTGCTGCTCTGCGTACAGAGGTAATTACTACACAGACAGGTCTCATGTTGCTTCTCTGTGTATCAGAGGGAATTACTACCAGACAGGTCTCATGTTGCTTCTCTGTGTATCAGAGCTAATTACTACCCGACAGGTCTCATGTTGCTTCTCTGTGTATCAGAGAGAATTACTACCCAGACAGGTCTCATGTTGCTTCTCTGTGTATCAGAGCTAATTACTCACAGACAGGTCTCATGTTGCTTCTCTGTGTATCAGAGGTAATTACTACACAGACAGGTCTCAAGTTGCTTCTCTGTGTATCAGACATAATGACTACCACAGACAGGTCTCATGTTGCTTCTCTGTGTATCAGATGTAATTACTACCCAGACAGGTCATGTGCTTCTCTGGTTCAGAGGTGTGTACTAGCCAGACAGGTTCATGTTGCTTCTCTGTGTATCAGAAGTGGTTACTACCTAGACAGGTCTCATGTTGCTTCATGGTGAGGTCCCTGGATATCAAAACATCTCTGACTGATTGGATTCTGATTACACTCTGGTGTGATGCTGCCAATACACACACACAACACACACCACACACACACACACACACACACACACACACACACACACACACACACACACACACAAACACACACACACACACACACACACCACAACACACACACACACACACCACACACCCTGTGGAGTTACAGTAGCATCGCTGGAATCTTACTGTTCCCCCTGCTTGCAGTGGACACATCAGAGCTGTTCGTGGTCCCACATGGCAGAATAAGACCATTCCTCCGACAGCCCTGCACCAAATACATTTGACATTCTGAATAATTCAACTTGGAAGAGATCATTAAATACATTGGAAGGCATGACCACAAGTCACGGCTTTCCCATCGCTCTGCTTAAATGACACTCCACATAGATGCAGAGAGAGGCTGTCTCTGTGGATGCCGGTTAGCACTAGCTAGATTTATTTGTTGGAGTGTTGAGAGGATGTCTCTGTGGGTGCAGGTTAGCAATGCTAGTTTATATTTTGATGTTGAGAGGCTGGCTCTGTGGGTGCAGGTTAGCACTAGCTAGTTTATATTTGATGTGTTGAGGGGATGTCTCTGTGGTGCAGGTTAGCACTAGCTAGTTTATATTTTGATGTGTTGAGAGGATGTCTCTGTGGGTGCAGGTTAGCACTAGCTAGTTTATATTTGATGTGTTGAGAGGATGTCTCTGTGAGTGGCAGGTTAGCACTAGCTAGTGTTATATTTGATGTTGAGAGGATGCTCTGTGGGATGCAGGTTAGCACTAGCTAGTTTATATTTGATGTGTTGAGAGGATGTCTCTGTGGATGCAGGTAGCACTAGCTAGTTTATATTTGATGTTTGAGAGGATGTCTCTGTGGGTGCAGGTTAGCACTAGCTAGTTTATATTTGATGTGTGAGAGGATGGTCTGTGTGGTGCAGGTTAGCACTAGCTGTTATATTTGATGGTGTGAGAGGTGTCTCTGTGGATGCAGGTTAGCACTACTAGTTTATATTTGAGTGATTGAGAGGGCTGGCTCTGTGTGCAGGTTAGCACTAGCTTAGTTTATATTTGATGTGTGAGAGGCTGTGCTCTGTGGGTGCAGGTTAGCACTAGCTAGTTTATATTTGATGTGTTGAGAGGATGTCTCTGTGGATGCAGGTTAGCACTAGCTAGTTTATATTTGGATGTGTTGAGAGGGATGTCTCTGTGGGTGCAGGTTAGCACTAGCTAGTTTATATTTGATGTGTTGAGAGGATGTTTGTCCTTTTCTGTGGATGCAGGGTAGCACTAGCTAGTTATATTTGATGTGTTGAGAGGCTGTCTCTGCTGGGGTGGCAGGTTAGCACTAGCTAGTTGTATATTTGATGTGTTGAGGAGGATGTCTCTGTGGATGGCAGGTTAGCACTAGCTAGTTTATATTTGATGTATTGAGAGGATGTCTCTGTGGATGCAGGTTAGCACTAGCTAGTTTATATTTGATGTGTTGAGAGGATGTCTCTGTGGATGCAGGTTAGCCACTAGCTAGTTTATATTTGATGTGGTGAGGAGATGTCTCTGTTGATGCAGGTTAGCACTAGCTAGTTATATATTTGATGTGATTGAGAGGATGTCTCTGTGGTGCAGGTTAGCACTAGCTAGTGTTATATTTGATGTGTTGAGAGGTGTCTCTGTGGGTGCACGTTAGCACTAGCTAGTTTATATGTTGATGTATTGAGAGGATGTCTGTTGTGGGTGCAGGTTAGCACTAGCTAGTTTATATTTGATGTGTTGAGAGGATGTCTCTGTGGGTGCAGGTTAGCACTAGCTAGTTTATATTTTATGTACTGCTCTAGGACTGTGGCTTCTGCATCACCGGAATAAATAACTCATCACAATAAGAGCCTACCTTGTTTTATACTGATGTTGCAGCCAGGTGCACAGAGAGCTCTTCCTGAGAGTTAAAGCAGCAAAAGCAAATGATATAATTATTATTATAAACAATGTGAGTAGTGTATATCATGTCAAGACAACTCCAGTGACTTGGATGCCTTGGGATAATCGTTAACACATAATTGAAAGGAATGTAGTCACGGTAAACGTTGTAGTAAATCTGCAGTGACGCTGCTGACGATGACATGGCAGTATGTTTCACTGGCAAACATCTTCGTCATGTCCCTGAGGGAGAACAGGAGAATAAACTGTGTTGAGGCTTCAGGTGTGTGTTGTGTTGTGTTGTGTTGTGCGTGCGTGTCCCTGGTGGTGTCAGTGTGAGGGTCTGTCTGGAACTAGACTGGAACTAGTCCCTGGGAGACTGTTATCTGCAGTTCACTTCCCAAATCCGCTCTCTTCTCTTCTATCATCTGGTAGTGTTGGATAGCCACTCATCTGTATGAGACTTAAACTGCCTCCCAAATGGCACCCTATTCCATATACAGTACCAGTCAAAGGTTTGGAGACACCTACTCATTCAAGGGTATTTCTTTATTTGTACAATTTTCTACATTGTAGAATAATAGTGAAGACATCAAAAATATGAAATAACACATATGGAATCATGTAGTAAGAAAAAAGTGTTAAACAAATATAGACAAAATATATTTTATATTTGATTCATCAAAGTAGCCACCCTTTGCCTTGATCACTCTGCGGTCCAACTCATCCCAAACCATCTCAATTGGGTTGAGGTCAGGTGATTGCTGAAAACTGAAAGCACGAACCACTGCTTTTAATCATGGCAAGGCGACCAGAAACATGGCTGAATACAAACAGTGTAACTATTCCCTCCACAAGGCAATCAAACAAGCTATAGAGACGAAGTATAGAGACAAAGTACAGTCGCAATTCAACGGCTCAGACACGAGACATGTGTGGCAGGGTCTACAGTCAATCACGGATTACAAAAAGAAAACCAGCCCCATCGCGGACACGAACGTCTTGCTTCCAGACAAATTAAACAACTTCTTTGCTCGCTTTGAGGACAATACAGTGCCACTGACACGGCCCGCTACCAAAACCTGCGGGCTCTCCTTCACCGTGAGCAATGTGAGTAAAACATTTAAACGTGTTAACCCTCGCAAGGCTGCCGGCCCAGACGGCATCCCTAGCCGCGTCCTCAGAGCATGCGCAGACCAGCTGCCTGGTGTGTTTACGGACATATTCAATCAATCCCTATCCCAGTCTGCTGTTCCCACATGCTTCAAGAGGGCCACCATTGTTCCTGTTCCCAAGAAAGCTAAGGTAACTCAGCTAAATGACTAGCACTTCCGTCATCATGAAGTGCTTTGAGAGACTAGTCAAGGATCATATCACCTCCACCCTACCTGACACCCTAGACCCACTCCAATTTGCTTACCGCCCCAATAGGTCCACACACAACGCAATCACACTGCACACTGTCCTAACCCATCTGGACAAGAGGGATACCTATGTAAGAATGCTGTTAATCGATTACAGCTCAGCATTTAACACTATAGTACCCTCCAAACTCGTCATTAAGCTCAAGACCCTGGGTGTCGACCCCGCCCTGTGCAACTGGGTCCTGGACTACCTGACGGGCCGCCCCCAGGTGGTGAGGGTAGGAAACAACATCTCCACCCCAACACTGGGGCCCCACAAGGGTGCGTTCTCAGCCCTCTCCTGTACTCCCTGTTCACCCATGACTGCGTGGCCATGCACGCCTCCAACTCAATCATCAAGTTTGCAGACGACACTACAGCGGTAGGCTTGATTACCAACAACAACGAGACGGCCTACAGGGAGGAGGTGAGGGCCCTCGGAGTGTGGTGTCAGGAAATTAACCTCACACTCAACGTCAACAAAACAAACGAGCTGATTGTGGACTTCAGGAAACAGCAGAGGGAGCACTCCCCTATCCACATCGACGGGAAAGTAGTGGAGAAGGTGGAAAGTTTTAAGTTCCTCGGCGTACACATCACGGACAAACTGAAATGGTCCACCCACACAGACACCGTGGTGAAGAAGGCGCAACAGCGCCTCTTCAACCTCAGGAGGCTGAAGAAATTTGGCTTGTCACCAAAAACACTCACAAACTTCTACAGATGCACAATCGAGAGCATCCTGTCGGGCTGTATCACCGCCTTGTACGGCAACTGCTCTGCCCACATCCGTAAGGCTCTCCAGAGGGTAGTGAGGTCTGCAAAACGCATCACCGGGGGAAATCTACCTGCCCGCCAGGACACCTACACCACCCGATGTCACAGGAAGGCCAAAAAGATCATCAAAGACAACAACCACCCGAGCCACTGCCTGTTCACCCCGCTATCATCCAGAAGGCGAGGTCAGTACAGGTGCATCAAAGCTGGGACCGAGAGACTGAAAAACAGCTTCTATCTCAAGGCCATCAGACTGTTAAACAGCCATCACTAACATTGAGTGGCTGCTGCCAACATACTGACTCAAATCTATAGCCACTTTAATAATTAAAAATTGGATGTAATAAATGTAATAAATGTATCACTAGTCACTTTAAGCCACTTTATATCATGTTTACATACCCTACATTACTCATCTCATATGTATATACTGTACTCTATACCATTTACTGCATCTTGCCTATGCCGCACGGCCATCGCTCATCCATATATTTATATGTACATATTCTTATTCATTCCTTTACACTTGTGTGTGTATAAGGTAGTTGTTGTGAAATTGTTAGATTACTTGTAAGATATTACTGCACGGTCGGAACTAGAAGCACAAGCATTTTGCTTCACTCGCATTAACATCTGCTAACCATGTGTATGTGACCAATAAAATTTGATTTGATTTTTGATTGTGGAGGCCAGGTCATCTGATGCAGCACTCCATCACTCTCCTTCTTGGTCAAATAGCCCTTACACAGCCTGGAGGTGTGTTGGGTCATTGTCCTGTTGAAAAACAAACGACAGTCCCACTAAGCGCAAACCAGATGGGATGGCGTATCACTGCAGAATGCTGTGGTAGCAATGCTGGTTAAGTGTGCCTTGAATTCTAAATAAATCACCAACAGTGTCACCAGCACAGCACCCCCACACCATCACACCTCCTCCTCCATGCTTCACGGTGGGAACCACACATGCAGAGATCATCCGTTCACCTACTCTGCGTCTCACAAAGACACGGCAGCTGGAACCAAAAATCTCAAATTTGCACTGATCAGACCAAAGGACAGATTTCCACCGGTGTAATGTCCATTGCTCGTGTTTCTTGGCCCAAGCAAGTCTCTTCTTATTATTGGTGTCCTTTAGTAGTGGTTTCTTTGCGGCAATTCGACCATGAAGGCAGTTGATGTTGAGATGTGTCTGTTACTTGAACTCTGTGAAGCATTTATTTGGGCTGCAATTTCTGAGGCTGGTAATTCTAATGAATTTATCATTGAAGAAACTTTCAAAGTTCTTTACATTTTCCGGATTGACTGACCTGTTGTTTCTCTTTGCTTATTTGTGCTGTTCTTGCCATAATATGGACTTGGTCTTTTACCAAATAGGGCTATCTTCTGTATACCAACCCTACCTTGTCAGAACACAACTAATTGGCTCAAACGCATTAAGAAGGAAAGAAGTTCCACAAATTAACTTTCAACAAGGCACACCTGTTAATTGAAATGCATTCCAGGTGACTACCTCATGAAGCTGGTTGACAGAATGCCAAGAGTGTGCAAAGCTGTCATCAAGACAAAAGGTGGCTACTTTGAAGAATCTCAAATCTAAAATATATTTTGATTTGTTTAACACTGTTACAGTGTTAAAATAGTGAAAATAAAGAAAAACCTTTGAATGAGTAGGTGTCCAAACTTTTGACTGGTACTGTATAGTGCACTACTTTTTACCTGAGCCCCATGGGCCCTGGTCAATAGTGGTGAAATAAATAGGGAATAGGGTGTCATTTAGGACACAAGCAGCCCAAATCAAAAGAGAATACAAAGAGATTCAATGTATATGATTTGCAATCCATTTAGGTGAAACAGCATTAGACTAACTGCATCAGAAGTGAACACTGATAGTTTCTGACCGGCAGACTCGATGGGCGGCCCAGCTCGCTGATGTCCTTTGGCAGGGTGCAGGAGGTCAGAGAGTTGGCTGAGCTGAACACCACACTTATACACTGACAACACAGTTCAGGAAGCTGGGATGTGTCACTCACTCTCAGCCAGGGTTGGGCTCAATTCAAACCGAAGGCGGTCAATTCAGGAAGTGATTTGAATTTAACATTCAGACATTTTAAAACTTTTGAAATAAACAGCTTCTACTTTTCATTTTATTAAGAAGCCATTGGAAATAAATGCCCTTTTTCGATTATTGAATTGTAACTTGAGTTTTTTTACTGAATTGACTGCCTTCAATTCCAATTGAGTCCAACCCTGCTCTCAGCTAGGCTTTCATGTTTTAATCCATATTACATTTCTCCTGTTATCCTATTTTCATGTCAGTAGAACTGAGGATCAAAGACCAATTTATACAGTCATTGTCACACATATTGCAAAGCAATATATATTCAGAATTGGAGGAGGACATGTTGTGGCAAAATGTCCCTCTCTGTGAAAATTGTAGCAATTTGACTTACAAAGTTATTTAGATGGGAAAATATCATAGGAAATAATAAATACTAAATTTGCATCTGGCTGCCATGCAACTTTGACGGTCTCAAATTGTATTTTTATGTCAGTATGGATGGAGGTCGTTGACAGAGTCACCTCCGACCTATAATCACACACACACAAGCACTGCTGTGTTTCTTTCTATTGATTTCATGCATGTCAACATGTGAATATAGGGCTTGTGTTTCTCTGTGGGAACGACTGCATTTCATTATAACCCTCCAATAACTGGATGATAAGTTTACATATTATAGTGCCTGTCATCAAGGGAGCTTTACAGACACAAATAAAATAATGCTCACCTTTCTTTATTAGATCTTACTAGTGAAGATCACAAGATGTAATTAAGAGTGATTGCAGAAAGGTGACTTTGACTAACAGGTAGGGTGTGAATATAACTGGGGAAACCTCAGAAACAACCACATGTTTGGTGCTCAACCAGTCTACCTGTCAAACGATTTATCCAGGTCTCATTCTGCACATGCTTGCAAATGCTTGTCTGACTTACACAGTAGGCTACTGAACGTCAACAACATAGAGACAGGTTGTAGGCCTATACCTAGCTCTAGCCAACGTACAGGAATAGACTTTGCTCACTGGGCACAAGGCAAGGGAGTGTATTGGGCAATAACAATGGGAGATTTTTGCATTGAACATTCAGATGCTTTTGAAAGTAAGCACAGAAATACATGTTTGGGGTGCACATAGTCCTCTACTGCTGCTATTTCTGATCACTAGCCTATTTCAATGCATTATTAATTCATATGCAGCTCTCAACTTACAACTCAAGCCACTCTATACCGGATATTTCCATGGATAGTCAACTCTTATCAAGCAGGTGAAAGACCCATAGACTTATGAGAGGTCCAACGAGCTGCACACTCTGGAGAAAACCCCAGAAGGGGGCGCCTTTGTTGTCCTCATCATGCATTGTAGCCACGAGATGGTCTCGTTTGAATATGGTCTATGCTATTCGGGACTCCTTGGGACGTCCCTACCCTATTGAAATTGAAATGGTTAAGGTAAGGGTTATGGTTATGGTTATGGTTAGGGTAGGGGATTAAGGTTGGGGTTAGGACAGGGGTGTTGAACAAATTTTGCCCTGGGGGCCGCATTCGGCCTTCAAGGAGATCTGGAGGGCCGCACTGAAAATATGTTATATTTCCTTGACTCTAAATAGTCAAAAATGTATCCTCTATCCATCATTTTTTGAATGTTATATTCTCCCTGTCTAGTGATTATTGGCGGGCTGGACAATCAAGAAACTGTATGAATATAGTTCCATTATCATTTTTATACAGTTTCGATTTCGTTGTAGTTATTTTAACGTTTTTTGAGTTCGTCCGCCACCGGAAAAAAATTCACAATTGTTTTATTTGTTTTACTCAGCGGTACTGAACCACTTTACGGTTTGACACCCCTGGATTAGGGTTTAGGGTAGGGGTTGTCCCAAGGATCCCGGATTGCACTAGCCGTTTGGATATGACGGTGATCGCGGGTGCAAGGCTAGCGGGTGGAAGCCTCATATGCTAAACGCATTGTAATTGGCTGCTTCGGAGTAGTCAGTGCTTTGCATAGCAATTCATTGATATAGTTTACCGCTGGTAGGGAGTGTTTGGCTGCCACACGAAGTGAGAGGGTTTGGAAAGTGGACGAAGGTTTGATGTAGGGTCTCAAAAGAGGAATACCGTGGTTGTGTTATTATTTTAAAAGAGGTATAGACCAAAGATAAAATACTAGACAGCCAAAATGCTTTGCCATGTTACCCGTCCGGATTCGGTGGTTATGGAAGTGGAAGTTGATTCGAAGGCGAATGGTGAAGACTGTCTCAATAAGGTGGATACTGATTTTAATTATTCCTTTTGTTATTTTTCTGTTTTCGGGTTGTTGTTTATACGTTATTTGTAGGTTATAGATACATTTGTCGAATTACAGTGAAAATTGTCCTGCAAGTGCACATTTATTTGTGGTTTAAATCGCAACACTTTGTCAGCATGAACGTGTTTTATTGCCGATATGAGAAATCCACATTTTGATGTTCAAAGTTCCTGTTTATTGTTAGATTTTCTGTCGCCAGCGTCAGTTCTCTCTAAACAGCATTGTCTGTCGCTGGATATGTATGTTACATTGCCACACACAGCGATACAAATGTGCTTCCTCAATCGTGCAACAATGTTGCTTTGTTTGGAAACAAGTTGGCTACATTTTCCGTAACAAAGAAAGAATATACAATTTTGATTTATGGCACAATTCAACTCATGATGATTGAGTTGGTGATTTTCGAAATGAGTATGTATGAAGGTGCCATCTGAGGGAGTTGCTTCCTGGTAGTCTAGTCGCGAAGAAAGTATATGGCTTTGTCAAACAAAGGTTACTTCAGTTCATGTTGGTCCCTGTGCATGCTTAGCAATGTTGTGTAGCTTCAATGGGTGTTCTCACGAAAATAGGCTACTGTTGACTTAATCAACCTTGAATATCCAATAGTAGTCTACCATATTGCAATAATCTGTTTTTAGATTTAAATATAAATACTAAAGTCGTTACATCAATTATCATGTGCACAAAACGTTATGGTGCCAATGATGTAGGCCTAGTCATCAATCCGTAAACATGTGGATTTGTCAGAGGGCCTAATCGTTGTCTTCTAATGAGTTCTAAATAAATTCTAAGCTCCTATCTCATATGCACAGCGCGTTGACATGTCCTTTGAGTCGGTATAGTTATCTCACCCTCCGTCCCCTCTGGATTTCGGCTACTCTTGATGTTACATAACTCCGTTCCTTTTCTGCTGATGGGGAGAGGCGCGTGGGATGCGCTCGTGATGAAGTTTATTACCGCGGGAACAATATCAACATTTATTTCCCACTTAACTGCTCCCACCGGCTTTACGGCCTTGGTATTGATGTATGGCAAATGCAAAAATGATAATAAAGAAACATGCTAAACTGTCTCATATTTTCTTGAAGATGCTACGTAAACTTCTCGGCCTACACGAACTGCGGTTAGGCAACTTTGGCGTTTATTTTTGGTTTTACTTTGGTTTTTACGTGTTTTTTTTTTTGTTTCTCCATAACTGACTTCTTCCTCTTTTATTCCAAAGGTGTGTAGGAAGTTGGGAATCATAGAGGTGGACTACTTTGGCCTGCAGTTCTCGGGCAGTAAGGGAGAGAACCTGTGGCTCAACCTGAGGAACAGAATCTGTCAGCAGATGGACAATCTGACTCCCTGCCGACTCAGGCTTAGAGTCAAGTTCTTTGTGGAACCACATCTCATACTCCAGGAACAGACTAGGTATGGATGTTATGTATATCGCACACAGACAAAATTCAACACCACATCATGAGCATACATGCATATTTAACCATCTCATTACAATAGTCATTCTCTTCTGTCCCTGCATCATCTTGTTAAAATGAAAAAAGGAGAGAAAGAACCTAGGGCAGTTACTTACTAAATATTCATATTACAACATAATCTCTAACTCAACCATTCAGATTCCAGTCATGTACTATAGGAGGAGGAGGAGCAGGGGGAAAGAGAAACAACCAGATCCGTCATAGCCTGTGAAGTTAGTTGTGACTTCCTGATTCGGCTGTACAGTGAAACGGCCTACAGTAACCCTGCAGCACACAGGGTTACTACAGGTCATTGTGGCGCCAAGCGGAGCCGGGCAGGAGGCAGTAAGGAAATATGATCTCTGTAGAGGTTCCAGACTCCTTCACTGCTGTCCCAGGGTCCCTCTGCCTGGCCCTGCCTACAGAGAGCTACACAGCCCTCCTCCAGACATCCCATGCTGGCTCTCATTCAAACGAATGATGAAGTGTGCTCACTTCGGTTTCTTTTGTCTTTCGTATACTTTTTCTGTCCTTATTAACACTTTTGTTGATGTTGTGCTTTTGCCTTTGTTTCTTTTGTCTTGGCTTTTTACAAAGTCTCAAAGGCACATCTCACAGTTGTGACTTTGTTTAGATGTTAAAAGTGCTTTTTACTACAAACTCTGAAAAAAGAGTTGAAAGAACAAAAAGTTCAGACACCAATGTAAAAGGCTTTATTTAGTGTAGTTTTCTCATATAATATGCTCACTTAGCTCTGTATTCCGTCAGCCTAATTTAAAAAATCATTCTTCCTCTCTTATACAAAGACTGTAATATAAATCAACCTGTGAAGATATTGCCCAGTCTTCTAAAAAACTTGTTGAAACGTATCTCTAGCGAAAGGCCTGACACACCGACTTCAGGCTGATGGATAACAGGACCTTTGGAGTCTAGTTTAGTTCTCTCCTCCCAGCCCTTTAGAGGTCCCTCTAGTTAGAAGTCTCCATACAAAGTAACACATCCTGACGCGCTTGATCCTGACTGAATCTTAGGCTGCATTGCAAATGCAGTTCATAAGTAGTGCACTATATGTAAAAGGGTGTGATGCGTCCGCACTCAAAAATATGTTGTAAATCCTGTTTGGAAATGCACCAGCAGAGAATCAACTCAGAGCTTCTCTTTTGATGTTATTAATACGGTGCTCTGGTCTCATTGCTAACCCCAGTAAAGTTTTGCATGCAGCATTCACGTTAGTATCATCAGATATCTTTCCACAGCTGTAGGACAGATACTGTATCATTAAAAGTAGATTCTAACCCCAGTCAGTCTGCCAGGGAAGGCATCTGATAACATGCTGTTAGAGGAGAGGGAGTTGTGTGTGGGGCTGAGCCTCTGAGCTCCTCTCGCTCTCTCTCCAGGCAAGGTCGGCCAGTAACTGTTCATTAAACTGAGATCTATCCCTCTTGCCCCTCCTCCCAGCTGTCTCTGTCTGGACTATAAGTATACACTACCACTCCCTCCCCCTGGCTTGGAGGGCAAGTCCTTTTTCCTTTCATTGTCTGTCTTTGAGGATTTTTATTTGATTTATTTAACTAGGAAAGTCAGTTAATAAAGAACAAATTCTTATTTTCAATGACCGCCTAGGAACAGTGGGTTAACTGCCTTGTTCAGGGGCAGAACAACAGATTTTTACCTTGTCAGCTCAGGGATTCGATCTTGCATTCGGTTACAAGTCCAACACTCTAACCACTAGGCTACCTGCCGCCCCAATGGACTTTGTGTGTCTTTAAGACTGGACAGCATGCCTGTGCAGTTAAGGGGAAGAAAAGGGGAGTTGACCAGGGGAGCTAAGGGGTGAGGAAGCTAAAAAGCAGTCTTTCTGGGGACAGTTTTAGGATGCGCACACACATCGCACCGAATGTCGATCTGCCATTCGGCACGGTGTGTTTTTAGGGACCATCCGCCGGTAAGCGCATGGCTGCTGACGACTCTACATGTAGAATCGTTTTTCAAATTACGTCTGGTACTCTGTTCAGAGGCGCTAAGTACTCTCGGCCAGAAAACACTATTGGTGTGTCTGCTATTGGAAGACGTCAGGACCCATGGCAGTTCATCCACTGCTGACCTCTGGCAGATTAGGAGGGTCTTTAACAGATGGCGAGGAGAGAGGGTGTGTGTGGAGCCGGGGACAAGGGGAAAGGGGGAGATAAAGACGTGGGGGGGTGTATAGAGGGAGGGGATGGTAATGTGTGAGTCTTAATTAAAAGTAGCAAAGGTTTTGCGCACACACAGACGCACACAGTTGTGGTGGGTAGAGCTCGGCTCAACAATTTTATTTTTGGCCCGCACGCTGTCACTACCAGATGTAGAATAATTTAAAGTGGTTGAGGATGGGGCCCCATCTCTCGCTCTCTCTCTCTGGATGGTGTTCAAGACAATGAAGACCAGATTTTCAGATAGGAAAGAAGCGGCCATTTTGACTTCCTCTGCATCTTTCTCTAGAGAACAGGCCTGTGTGAACCAGTGTGGTGATCGCAACTCATGGAAACTCTCCACACTCATGATGTATATTTCTGTTAGCATGCTGTGTGCTCTCTACTCTCTCTGTTCTAGTGGTGGTATTTGTGACTCAGTGGTTACTGGAAGGTCATGTCTCTCTGTGGTGAAAACAGGTCTTTGTTCCCTCTGTGTGTGTGGCAGGGAGCGAGATGAGCAACATCTCCCTTAAAGCCTTCTGCTTGCTTTGGTTCAGCTGGCGTCTAGCCTACATTTTGGTGTGCATCAACAGCTGTAAAAACTCTTAACGTCACAATGTCGTCATATGCCTTAACCCTCTTTGTGCCTTCACATTTCCCCTCGTTGGGCTACTGCTGCTTCCCTCTGCCCGTCACACAGACCACAAACCGACAGGCATGCAGGCAGAAATAGATACACTCGTAAACACACATATTTCGTAAACACAGATACAAAACGCATAAGTTGGTACTCATAGTGTGGGCAGAACTTCTTAGTAAGTAGATGTGGAATGCGTGACTGTCTCAAATCAAATTTTACTTGTCACATGTGCCTTATACCATAGGTGTAGACCTTACAGTGAAATGCTTACTTACAAGCCCTTAACCAACAATGCAGTTTTAAGAAAATACCCCCAGAAAAGTAAGAGAAATGAATAACAAATTATTAAAGAGCAGCAGTAAAATAACAATAGCGGGGCTATATACAGGGGGTACCGGTACAGAGTCAATGTGCGGGGGCACCGGTGTCGAGGTAATTGAGGTAATATGTACATGTAGGCAGAGTTATTAAAGTGACTATGCATAGATAATAACAGAGAGTAGCAGCAGCGTTCCAGAGGGAGAGGCAATGCAAATAGTCTGGATAGCCATTTGATTAGCTGTTCAGGAGTCTTATGGCTTGGGGGTAGAAGCTATTTAGGAGCCTCTTGGACCTAGACTTGGCGCTCCGGTACCGCTTACTGTGCAGTAGCAGAGAGAACAGTCTCTGACTAGTGTCCCTCTATCTCTTATCTGCATGCTCTGATAGCTTCAAGTGTTGCACTGTCAGTTGGTGCATGAGAGAGAGACCACCGAATAGTTTACTAGTGAGGGACAGCTCTTAGAAACTAAAATAAACCAATGGAACATGCTCAAACTAATATCCACCAATAAAACAGTGTGTTCTTGGCAAGTAACAGTGCTAGGTGGTGACCTGACCCAGGGGCCAGGGGATTTTCCAGCATTATAGGGCACACACACTCCTAAAACGTAATGTCCTGGTACAGGAAAACCTGTGGGTAGTAACAGGTGTGTGTACGAAATGTCCTTAGTGGGTGCAGACAGACAAGCTTGGCCCTCAGTGCCAGTACACACACACACGCCTCTCTCTCTCGCCATCTTTCAGCCCGGTTACATAACATATGGTGGACTCGGCACACATACAATTAAAATAAGAAAACTGCTTACATAAGCTTGGCGTTTTACAGAATCTTCACTAAATCCTGCTCCTATCCCATTATCCTTGAATAGTTAAAAAACATTTTTTACCAGAGACGTCCGCTCTATGCCAGACATGGGGATTATTAACTGTGAGGTTGAGTGTTGGAGACATCAGCTAGTGTGCGTTTACTGTTTTACAGTTGACTATTTAGGCATCCCATGTTTTCTGTGTTATAATAGACAAGGAGTAAAACCCTAAGGTGCAACTAGCCACTCCCAGGAAACGGTGATCCATTGTAGGGTTTAACCTGTGTGTGTGTGGAGGGGTCTAAAGAGATTCAGTAACACACACACATCACATTTTAAAGCTTTCTATAAATACACACACACGGCTCTCATCTGTAGCACTGGCTCAATTTGGTCCGATTTCTGCAGTTCCTCTTGTCCTCCCAACATCAAACAAAACCCCCCATCCTAATCCTGTAGCTTTGAGATCCCAGAATCTCTCAGCTCCGCTCTGCCCCGGTAGCTTTTGAAACACCCTGCCTGGTCTTTGACCATGGCTTGAGGCAGCCTTGTGTGTGTACACTGCACTGACCAGATATGGGCAGTTTAATATCTACTTCTGCATTTGGTGGGTATTTCCAGAGAAGTAGTAGACTTCCTATTTGTTTTAGAAGCTGTTTGCTCAAACCACAACCATGTCCCTTTTTTATGAAACTTTCTGACATTTCTATTGGTTCAGAGATTGAGTTGGCCCCATAGAAATATAATTATTAGAATGTCAGTTCTGTTCTAATAGTTCTAATTCTATGGTTGAAACTTGTCCCCCTCAATGAATGGTGTACTATCTGCATCATTACCCCTCACTAGCCTGGAGGTAGTGTGTGTTCCATGCTTGTCTAAATGGACATGTTTTCCCCTTGTTGTGCAGTGTTTTAGCATTCTGATCAGGTCAACAGTTGGTCGGGGGTTAGCTATCCAGAAGGCACAGCCGTTAACAGACCTCATCTGCCATGAATAAGAAAATGAATGTTTTTAGTGCCTTTCCCATAGAAATAGAATCTCTTGAAGGGACTTGGAGCCCCTAACCCTAGCAATTTGACTGGTCAATTCAGCTAATGCTGGGTTCAGAATGGAAGGAAATTCTTAAAGGGGCAGTGCAGTTAATATGATTTCCTTTTTTTCTGTTATGAAATAAATGACGATAATGAAAATAGTGAAAATGACGATAATGGAGTTCTATTAAAAAAAATGACGCACAAAGTGATTTATTAGACAAAGTGATTTATTAGACAAAGTGATTTATTAGACAAAGTGATTTAAAGAATGACACGCGTTAAGACTGCATGGGAGCTTTAATAGGTCTTCAGTTTTTGATTTGGATTTAGTTTTGTTTTTGAATGGCAGCAGCATGCATTCTTATGGTTGTGTTACAAGTTGAGTCAAGGTCTTGTTGATTTGATTTGTTACTGTATCTGTCTGCTGTCCACGTTAATCTAATGTGAATTTCGTTATCATAGAGAGGAGATGGAGGAGGAATTGCAAAAAAGTTTGATAGTGTTCGTGAATTTTTATTTGCGTGCAAATGCAGGTCGTCAGATGTTTTTCTGCTTTGCAACCCAACTCCAACAGTTTTGATGTCCTCCCTCTAAACCTGAGGAGAGCAGTTTGTATTATCCAGATCTGCCAACTCCAGATGTCTTTGCCAAAAGTGTCTGTCTTTACATGTCTGCTGAAGCAGAACGTTCTAGATATTTTCACCACCAGGCAAATGTTTTTCACTGACGTTAAGACCAATCGTGTTGTCACAGCATTGCAGCCAGTAGGATTAGTTGGGGAGACAAGATGGTTGTCACAGTCCCTGTCCTCCACCCAGACTTGTTTAACTTTCCTTTTAAGTTCTCTGAACTCAAGTAGCCTTCCCTCATATCTGGTTTGAACCCATAATATTAGTCCCTGGCCAGGAAGGATGGCTGTGGCAGTCTCTGGGCTTGTGTGTATGTGTGACTCCTGCCCAAAGCGCCCTGGCTCAGCCTGGGTTATGTTTAATTACCCTTCTACAATCCGTTAATCTGGAACACTCTCTCCCCTTAACCAGAGGTCGATTTAGCTTACAAACAACTTCTTTGTTCACCTCAAAATGGCAGTTGTTGGATTCATGAGTTCACTCGGGCCAGAACTAAATGTTTCTCTTGTTTATTTGGTGTTTTGTTTCCCCACTTTTTAAAAACATTTTTATTGCTCTCGTTCCGTTGGTTAAACTATTTGATTAACATCCTTGTTGTGATGTTTCCATTGAGAGACTGTAAAACTGGTCCCTGGACTGGGGTTACTAGAGTTCGTTGACTGGGAGTTACCTCTAGCACACAGCTCTGGGCTGTGTTATTTGTTACTTCTACAAACCACATTGTTTAGAGCCTGGCCCTGTGAGCTCTGAAACTGACACTTTTCATTGGCTGACACGGTGCAGTAACTAGGCAGAGGTTTATCATTTCATTTCACAGGAACTTTTTGTTCTTCTGGAGACAGAGCTCTGTGACTAATGTCTTCTCTCTTACTACTGAGAGAAGTCAAGTCGAAACAATTATTTTATAGGCCAGGATGGTAAGAAGAACAAAGAAAGTTTCACCAAATTGCCCTATAATTTGTGATCGGCTTCTTTTGAGAATGTTTACTCTGAAATAAGTTTATTAAAAATAGTTAGCCATGTGAACAAGCAGCAGCTTACAGTGGCACTCCAGTCCCCTGTTCGCCTCATTTAACACTTGATTTACTTTTTATTTTTAAAAAGGCACATCTCAGTAGGTGGTCCAGGTATGTCATGACATGGCACAAGTGGGTGGGGGGGGGGGCTTTCCTCTTTCGTTCTCTATTGTTCCTTGAGCAAGGGGGGGGGCGGGGGGGGGGGGTGGCTGATGACAACCCAAATTCCCATCCGACACACTCCTTGAATGCCGTACTCAGAGTTTGCACTTGGGATATTGCTTTTCAACAGTAAAAGTTTTTTTTTTAAATCGCTGGAGGAAAAAGTAAAGACAGGATTTCAGGAAAAGAGATTTTAATACACAAAATCCTTTAAGTTAACTTTGACAATCTAAAACTCCACAGGGCTTCTCTCTCTAAAACAGTAGAAATGTCACTAATAAACCCAGAACTAAGTCAGTAATCCCTCTTCTCCTCCTGCATCTTCCATCTGTCACAGAAAGGGAGTAATGACCCATATTCCTCCCAGCTACGGCCGTGCCAGGCTACGGTGCACTTTAATTGAATTATTCCAGCTATGTAATGAAGTGTTTAACATTCCAGCAGGAGAACAGATTACTTTGTTGGAGCACCCACTGTCATCTATTGCCCGGTGTGTGCGTGTGTGAACAGTAAATCTACCATGCGGTCCCTTGGTCTGAGAGCAGCTGTTCCGTGCCCCCGTTTTCTTTCCCTTCATCAAGATGACTGTAGTGAATGTCTTAAGAGGCTTTATTCTTCCCAGTTGTATTTAAACTGGGCTGGTGGGGGGGTCAATGATTTTCTTCTCCTCTATTAGATTCCCTACAGGCTTAATGAGAGACCCCCTGCTGTTTTGTCTGTCTGTTGCCTTCTCCCTGGACAGACAGTGGGCAGGGTGCGGAGATGTGTCTGGGTAGGGACCAGTATGTTGTGTGTGTGTGTGTGGGCAGGGAAGTGACTGGTATGGTGTTGGCAGTCTGGGCACCTCTGGACTGTAATGCTTCTCTGTCCTGATGCAGCCTGGCATTTCTGCCCTCCAGCCGCTGTAGGAGTTAAAGTTAGAGCCGTGAGCCTGTCTGCACCGGTCACCATCCTGCACAGTGGATAGTCAGACCAGTTTACAACCCCTTCACATCACCACCCTCCACAGTCCACATCAAAGCACTGGGGGAGAGGGGGAGACACTCACCCTGCTGCCCTGGATGTCTACCTCCATAACGGGGTGCTGCTTCCAGAGCCTCCCTCCTTGTCCCTGCTCTTTGTCTCCCAGTGGGGTGTGCTATAGGGCCTGACAGGGGCAGACTCCCCTGATAGAGGAGCTCCCACATAGCCAGGAGCCAGGCTCAGGACACACCTACTAACCCCACCCCCCCCTCTCCCCTGGCTGGGCAGTCTGGAATCAGCAGACCCACAGACAGTTGTGAGGTCAAGCAGGGATGGATGAGAAATCATGTGTGCTTCAATGACCTGGAAGAGCCAAGAAAAAGCATGTGGGGAGTTTACTCCCATATTTCTTATGCCTGTATTCTCCTCCTAAAGGAAGTGGACAAGTGCACACTAAGGGCAGAAGGGTAGAGAATTGGGATGCAATGTTCCACTCTGTACAGACTTTGCACAGGCTAGACTGTTGAGGGGTCAAGCAGGGATAGATGAGAAATCCATGTGTGCATCAATGACCAGGAAGAGCCAGGAAGAAATAAAGAGTAGGAAGGAAATCATTACAGTACTCTGTGCACACTAGACTTGACTGGTTCCTGTACAGTATATTACCCCATGTAGGCCATGACCTTGTAAACACCCACCTAGTATTGCACTTCTTACCACGAGGAATGTTCCAGATACTGTATACACCCAAACATGATAACCTAGCCCATGTTCTAAGCATAGATTAAACCACTCCAGAGTGCAGCATTAGATGGGGGTGTGGGGGGGTGATAAAGGAGGGGTCCTTTTGAATTTCCATTGGGTGGCGAGGGAGAGCAGCCAGGCCAGGAGGGCCTGTGGCCTATAGTAACCCCCAGGTAGTCACAGCCCTTTGTTTCCAACTGGCCAGGTAGCAGCCTACTGGTCACTGTGCTGCTGCTGCTGGACCTAACACAATAGAGGAAACGGACAGCTGTGTGTACTGTTCCAGCTAGGGCTGGAGCTGCTGGGAAAGGGGGCCAGGGCTGGGACTGTCTGGAATAGATCTACTTGGGCCGGTTTGTTTAACACCATCTCAAACGGTTGTTTATTATGCCCCTAGAGATACTATTGTTTAGATCTCCTTTATTGTATGGTAATATTCCTCTCAATTCTTGTCCTGAAGTGATTCTTCTTCTTTTGTGTATCTGTTCCCTGCTAAAGCCAAGGGGTTTAAAGGAGGCAAGAAGACTGAGTGCCAACCAAGCTGTGTTCCCATGCCCCCTCTCCTGCCCATAAGGCACTGGGTCAACAGTACATCTCTTTTTTAAAGGCACACTGTCACACATTCTTACTCGGTGGGAGTGCTATTTTCCATTGCTTTGTGTTATGGATGTTGCGTAGTTCTGTGTTATTAATTTGTACAGATTGCCTCTGGTGGTGGTGGTATGCCTGGTTATGTTATGTTTTACAGTACTGTAAAACTTCAATTAAATGCAGAGACTCATAGCTGTCCGTCACGTTTAATAGCCGGGCAACGGCACACATTTCAGCAAATAAACACCTGTTTCAAATATACGCCGGGTCTAAATGAATTGTTTACGAGGTTTGGTTTTGATTTGTTATATTACATAATTTAGTAATGAGATGAAAAAATGATGGCAATCACTTTTTATCAGGGGTGAAACTTTCACCGGGGCGCATTCTTTCACTGGGGCGCATTCCCCCACATTCTGAAATGTAATTTTGCCCCCCCCCACACAGTTTTATAATTGGAATGTGATACAAAACAAGGCAATGGTGTGCTTTAGGACCATGCGGCTACCTCTGAACAGTAGAGTAGGCTGTTTATGTCCCTCAAAATGCTCCCCCCACCACTTCTAAAACCAAAGTTGTGCCCCTGGTTGTTATCACCAGTAAGAAACTGCTAGCCATTGGCTGCTTATAGCTGATAACTGCTAGTTAACTGGCAAGCACAAAAAGTCAACAACTTTGGGAATACAGACCACCAGAAATGGGGAAATTGCTATTCTGTCAAGCGAAAGTTGGTATGCCTCCATTTCGAAGAAAAAAAAAACTAAGATACAAATAAATGTTACAGTGTGTAAATGATAACGCATTGGTGCAGGAAATGAAGAAATTGATTGAAATGCTGGAAGTGAATGCTGGGATTAAATTAACTACGCAAGTGAGCAAAAACTGTGTGCATCAAGGAAATGGACACCTGGCTCAAATAGAAGCCTGTCTCAAAGTGCCTGTCTCTAATAAGCAAATAAAGGCCCGGGCTATTTTTTTATTTAAGTTTTACGGCATGTGTGAGAAAAACAAGAAGGGAGTCTGGTCTGGTTCACTCCAGTTGAATTCATCACGTCTGAGGGGGGAGAGGGAGGGAGGGTTACCTGACCGGCTTGTGCTAGTTTTCAGTTTAGTTCTGAGACTAGGCCACTCTAGTTCACCCTCCTTTTGATGGGAGAGAATGAGTCCTCTGTCACTGCCTCTGTCATATTACTAGTTATTGTTTAACCCAGGGTTTCCAAAACTCAGGGAAACCCTGGTTTTACCAACCATAAATACAGTCCAGGAGAATAGGCTTTTCCTGTTGAAAGTGTTATCATGTCACATAGGTCAGATGGACCTTGACCTTGAACGTCTAATAATTCACGACATCTCTGAAACTAATAAACAAGAAACAAAGCTTTCGGGGGAAAACAATGAAAGCCTCCTTGACTCTGGTTGTTTTGTATTTGGCTCGCTGCAGCCTAGTGTTCTGCACACAGATCTACAAAGTCTTCCTTGTTGTTTTATCAAATTTTCCCCCATAGCCCCCCCCCCCCTCCACACTTTGAATTTGCCATAATAACAAGCGTTTACCGACAACCGGGAAGGGCCCTTACCTTGCCAAAAGAACAAGATTACAAGCGTTGTGTTGCCATTACATTGACTTAGCCCGGTCTTTGTGGGCTTGTGTTGGTATTTAACGGGGGGAAAAAACATGAGCCAGGCAGAAGGATGGAGGGAAAGATTGAGGGATGCCTAGGCTAAATGGTGCTATCGTACCCAGACCCCACAGTGTTACATCACAACAGCAGTAGCAACCTGGCTGCTTATCGCGCCGCAGCACACCACTGGGGTTAGTGAATAGGCAGGCAATGCAGAAGGTGTACAAGGCTAGCTGCTGCTCCACTATGATAATGGCTATAGAGCTCTGTGTGTACACTGCACTCTGCCACCATGATGAGAGCTATGGAGCAATTAGAACACACGGACTGTGTCACTGGGTTAAAAGTCAAACCACGTCACACACTGACTGGGAACCGCTTTCACTAATTAGCTACTCTGTGTGTGTGTGTGTCTGTAACCCAACCTCTAACCACCTGCTCCATTCTGTGTCCCTCTCTTGATCTACCAACCATCACCTGTTTGGTTCCAGACCCTGTGTACCCCCTCTCCTCCCAATCCAGTCCATGTCTAACGTCTCCTGCCCTCTCTATTTCCCTCCACCAGGCATGTGTTTCTCATGCATGTCAAGGAGGACCTCCACAGTGGCACCTGAGGATGTGTTCAGAGCAGGCTGAGGTGCTGAGTGCCCTACTGGCCCAGGCCGAGTTCAGAGACTACAACCAGAACACTGCCAAATACTGCTACTCTGAGCTGTGTGGAGCGAACCCTGCCCGGCAACAGTCGACAGGTAAGGGCAGGGGACACCTGGGGATTATGTTAGACAATGAGTGTAGACTGGACACACCGATGCGCGCGCACGCACACACACACACACACACACACACACACACACACACACACACACACACACACACACACACACACACACACACACACACACCCCTGTTGTGTGTTTAAAAAAGGATTTGAGCTTGAGCCTTAATGCTAATTGGTTGGAGTTTGCAGGACATGAATACACTGTTGGAATTTTGAAAGCAAAGCTGCCCTTGACAAGGTTGCTGGCTGGCAGGGTTGGGCAAGTTACTTTCTAAATGTAATCCATTAGTTACCTGTCCAAAATTGTAGTCAGTAATGTCACTTTTGGATTACCCAAACTCAGTAACGTAATCTGATTACATTCAGTTACTTTTAGATTACTTTCCTCTTAAACGGTATTAGAAGAAGTCAAAAATGTATGTTACCAATTGCAAGATAAATCATTGTAAAAGTTTACATAGCTGGCCATAAATGGATGTTACATTTTACTTAAGGGGTTGGTTATGTAGGCCTCTTCTAACCCATCGCTTTCTACTACATAAAGTAATATGATTAAATTATATCTTTAGATTAAAAACCAAAGTCTATCAGAATTCCAGTCATTCCAATAAATGTTATACTCCTTGATCTTCAAGAATAGGACTTATGGAAGTATAGATTAGCCAAATTGTTTAACCTGAGCATAACCCCAAAACTAAGGACTTAGCCAGCCCTACTGTGTTTAGGATTTTGTTGTAATGGAGGACTGATGCTGTGCTCATGGAATGGCATGCTTTGAGCACTACTGAAAAGTGCTATTTACATGTAAAAAACGAATGCCATATGCTGCATTTGCTATAGGCCTGTTTACCATTTTTGTTGGTGAAAATGTATCTTGATAATATGCAGCTGTTTTAAAGGGCAAATCCACAGATGAAACAACAACAAAACGGTTGCACGCCTCTGTTTTGGTAAAAAGCTGAGGAATGGGCCTGGAGAAATGTAACCACTGTCAGATTAATAAACAGAACTATGGAATCAAGGACTGACCATCCATGACATCAACATTGTAGTTTTAACCATGTTATGAGGCAATGCAGTGTTTATTTACATTTACAATGTTTACAAACATTGGAGAAAAATAAGCTTGTTTTGGGTTCTCATGGAGTGTGACAGTTGAATTAAGCTCATGAGGCATTTATAAGTTATATTCTTCAACAATTGATGGATATATGTATGTATGTGTATGTATGTACAGTTGAAGTCGGAAGTTTACATACAGTAACGTTGGAGTCATTAACTCGTTTTTCAACCACTCCACAAATTTCTTGTTAACAAACTATAGTTTTGGCAATTCTGTTAGGACATCTACTTTGTGCATGACACAAGTAATTTTCCCAAAAATTGTTTAGAGACAGATTATTTCACTTATAATTCACTGTATCACAATTCTAGTGGGTCAGAAGTTTACATACAATAAATTGACTGTGCCTTTAAAAAGCTTGGAAAATTCCAGAAAATTGTCATGGCTTTAGAAGCTTCTGATTGGCCAATTGACATCATTTGAGTCAATTGGAGGTGTATCTGTGGATGTATTTCAAGGCCTACCTTCAAACTCAGTGCCTCTTTGCTTGACATCATTGGAAAATCTAAAGAAATCAGCCAAGATTGTACTTTTTGGAGAAATGTCCTCTCGTCTGATGAAACAAAAATATAACTGTTTGTCCATAATGACCATCGTTATGTTCGTAGGAAAAAGGGGGAGGCTTGCAAGCCGAAGAACACCATCCCAACCGTGAAGCACGGGGGTGGCAGCATCATGTTGTGGGGGTGCTTTGCTGCAGGAGGGACTGGTGCACTTCACAAAATAGATGGCATCATGAGGTAGAAAAATTATGTGGATATATTGAAGCAACATCTCAAGACATCAGTCAGGAAGTTAAAGCTTGGTCACAAATGGGTCTTCCAAATGGACAATGACCCCAAGCGTACTTCCAAAGTTGTGGAAAAATGGCTTAAGGACAACAAAGTCAAGGTATTGGAGTGGCCATCACAAAGCCCTGGCCTCAATCCTATAGAAAATGTGTGGGCAGAACTGAAAAAGCATTTGCGAACAAGGAAGCCTACAAAACTGACTCGGTTACACCAGCTCTGTCAGGAGGAATGGGCCAAAATTCACCCAATTTATTGTGGGAAGCTTGTGGAAGGCTACCCTAAACCTTTGACCCAAGTTAAACAATTTAAAGGCAATGCTACCAAATACTAATTGAGTGTATGTTAACTTCTGACCCACTGGGAATGTGATGAAAGAAATGAAAGCTGAAATAAATCATTCTCTCTACTATTATTCTGACATTTCACATTCTTAAAATAAAGTGGTGATCCTAACTGACCTAAAACAGGGATTTTTTACTAGGATTAAATGTTAGGAATTGTGGAAAACTGAGTTTAAATGTAGTTGGCTAAGGTGTATGTAAACTTCCGACTTCAACTGTAGCTTGTACTGTAGCTACAAAAGCCCATTCCTGCTCTTTTCCCGCGACCCATCAAACACATTTGGTGTGTCGACATAGTGGTCTCTGACGCATGTTTTTAAGGAACAAACTTAAACATGCGCCTTTTTTAATGCTGATTTGAATGTCATTGAGTAAACATAAGTGTCTAATATTTTTTCCGCAAACATCCTTTCTGAATTTAAAAGTAATCCTCAAAGTAAATCATCTAGTTTTTCAAAAGTATCTGGTTTCTGACTACAATATTTTAGCTGGTAACGGATTAAAGTTACCGTTATTTTTGTAATCCTTTACATGTAATCCGTTACTCCCCAATCCTGCCGGCTGGCTTAGTGAACAGATATGGTAGACCGTAATGTTATGGTAGGCTTGATATGATATGGAAGTATCAAAATCCAGCTGAACCAAGTGCCAGATGTGGTGTTAATGATTCATCCAACATCAGTCACACATCTAGTCAGGCGCTTCAAAGAGAAATTCCCAATGTTTAAAATTAATCCCAAAACAGATTTATACCTTTAATCATTTATGACCATAATTGACATGAAATTAACTTCTGTTGCGTTGGCCAGACTTGTGTACCCAAGCTGTGTACCTATTCCCAAGAATCTATGGTTGGTGCTCAATTCAGTGTAAAAGACTATAACTTACTACACCCTAACCCCTGATTTGCTCCAAGCCGTAACCTTGCCTTCTGCTGTTTGGATATGAACCAGTCAGTCGTGTGCAGCTGACATAAACATTTGTACCATGAGAACCGGGTATGAGTTACATTGGCAATGCAGACAGCAGCACAGTTTGGAAATCCAACACTCAGACATAATTTACAAACAAAGCATTCTGTTTAGTGAGTCTGCCAGATCAGAGGCAGTAGGGATGTTCTCTTGATAAGTGTGTGAACTGGACCATTTTCCTGTCAAAATGTAACATGTACTTTTGGGTGTCAGGGAAAATGTATGGAGTAAAATGTACATTAATTTCTTTAGAAATAAAGTAAAGTATAAATAGTAAAGTACAGAAAAAAATGACTTAAGTACTTTACACAACTGGATAACACCACAACTCAGAGGGGTTGAGTTAAAAGTGTAAGTAAAAATTTGTTTGGACCCTGTGTGCGATTGGCCAATAAAGTGATCTTTAATTTGTATCTTAAACAACACGTGCTCACAAGGTTCCCTCTACAGAAAGAAAGCACCCCCTCCCGTCCCCTCCCATGTTGTCTCCATGCACCCACTTGTTTTTCACCAGCAGAGGTAGGTTTGCAATTGGAACAACAAAGTTTGACCCACATGATATCACCCAGCATGACATGAGCAACAGACAGAGGAAACTTGGGTTGTGTCTGAAATGGCTCCCTATAGCTAGCTAGTGTACAAAATGGCACACTATTTCCCCCATAGGCTCTGGTCAACAGTAGTGCACTAGATGGGGGGGGGAAAGGGTGCCATTTTGGACGCAAACTGGATAACACATGGTCACAATGTTCCCTCTACAGAGACACACCCCTCCCGTGTTCCTACCATGCAGCCACTTGTTTTTCTTAGTCATGAACCAAACCTGTTCAGGCATTGAACTGAACACCTAAGGGACAATTAGAGCTACAGTAGCAGGTTTGAGTTTTAGCCGGTTAAATGTCTTACATATTCTGGAAACACTCTAAATCAAAACTTGAAATAGGAATAATATTTAATCTGACTTGACACATTCCTTTAAACAGCCATAAAAACCAGGACTATAACTAGGTGTTAAACATCAACTTAGCCTTTCTGTGAAACTAAACCTAAAAGCGCAGTCAACGCAAACATCAGTTTCGTTTTCTACCACCAACTCATAAAGCCCATAATAGACAGTCTCTCTCTCGCAGAACCATGCCAGGGAGTAGCACAGCAGCTCGTTGACTGGTTAAATCAACAGTTTGAGAAGCAGCCGTTTGGGTGCAGGCCAATCTAAACTAGGGACTGTTTGTACTAGGTCAGAGGATGGATCTATCACTGTGTTTACACACTCTAGGGGACACACACTAGGATCCCACCTGAGATCATAATTGGAGGGTAAATGCAGATGTCAATGTACTGGGTTAATCAGGCTCACATGGACATGATGCTCTCTTGTTAGTGTGTTTTCAAAATTATAATAGCCAATTTGGTGATTTTATTCAGCTCTATATTTAGTAATTGGCGAAAGCATATTTCTATTGCACTATGGGTAATTTTATGGAAGTTCTCACTCCGCCTAATCAAGCTTATGTCTTGAGATGATAACACAGTACAGATATTGGTTGTCATGTCATCATTTTAGCATAGCTGTAAATGTTAAGATTGGAAACAGCTTTCCAATGCCTGAGGAAAACATGTAATGCATATCATTCTACCATATTGAAGCAATTACTGCAGGAAAATATAGTCACTGTTGTGACAGTTTCAGAACAGCAAAGCTGTCTGTAAAGGAAAGATATTGACGTTTTCCATTGACAGGACAGACAGTGCATCAGTAGCTGTATGAGTAATGTTCCTATGAACTGAGGAAGTAAAGGCTTAGTCCATGAGTAATGTTAACTCAATAATGGCTCACTTCATACTCTAATTCACACTGCACATATAGTGAGGAGAGAACTACTAGCAGCACAAGCAGAGGCTCACATTACATTATAGTAACTGATTCCCTTATTATTTGATCAGATTAGGGGGATGATGGGTTTATATTAGAAAATCTGCTCTCTGGGTGACAGACTCACTGCTCAGGCAGCACCCAGCAGTCTGTCACGTTGTTCAGCTGTGTGAAGATGGGATTTCTGTACTGTTTTCTCACAGCCCTCACAGGAAATAAATACAGAATATTAACTATTTGAAGCATGGTGGCTCTGTAAGTCTTTGAAGCAATGAGGCTCTGGATGTGAACCAGTAGTGACACTGCTGTCTCTCTCTATCCATCACTTCACAGTATCATCTCTAAGCACAAGGCGTTGGAGGGTCAGAGCCTGGGGTCGGTGGAGTACCAGGCCCTGCAGCTAGTGTCCAGTTTGGAGCACTACGGGGTGGAGTGGCACTGGGCCAGGGACGCAGAGGCACAGAGGCTGGCCATAGGGGTTGGCCCGGAGGGCATCACTGTCTGTAAAGAGGACTTCAGCCTGGTCAACAGGTAAATGAAGGGTCTTCAGGCTACTTAACCAACTGCTCCATCTCTTGTGCAGTCAGCTCAAACATAATATAGACTAAAGTCATATCAGAGCACTTTGTATGTGGGGTGCACTATATACAATCTACTGTACATAGTTCAGAGTATCTCCTACAAATACTGTGCTTTACTGAAATGTCCATATATATGAAGTGTAATGTCCACGCGATTTATCCCACAATCTTTACCTTCGAGGAAATGTCTTATTGTTCTGAGATTGTCATCATGGAACTGAAATCCTGTAATATTACACAATATTGCAAAACAGGATTTAGTTTAAAGAATAGTTTCCACCTTCAACTTTTCTTTATCCATTCTAGGATCAGTTATCCCATAATCCAAATAGCCACCCAGTCAGGGAAGAGTGTTTACCTGACGGTGATCAAGGATACCAGCGATAGTGTGGTTCTGCTATTCAAGCTAATCAGCAACCGGGCTGCCAGCGGACTGTACCGGGCCATCACAGAGACACATGCCTTCTACAGGTGAGGGGACAGGAGAGGATCCACTTGTGGGGAGCCACAACAGTCATGCAGTCCAATTATACAGTGCACTCCACATATAGTCATCATAATTGTGCAGTTAGATTTGATCACCAAGTGATCCAAGGCATTATTGATAAAATGTTCCATGATGAAACCTTTTAGGGACTGGCTTCTCCGCTAACTATATAGTAGGGTTGAAAGGAGTGCTTCTGAGTATAGTATAGAGCCACAAACACTGACAACCACCCATGGGCTGCACTGTAACACTAATGTATTGACAACACGTTTATTTACACTACCAACTGGAGCATCCTCTCTAAATGGTATTTCTGTCACTTATTCAGCTGACTTTACGGCCCACAGAATACACGAATGCTCCTAGAGCACTGTAGCGTTCTACTGCCGAGGGGGGCAGTCAAGCATTTCACTTCCCCATTTAGAAGTCCTGATAGGTCAGGTTCTCTCAAATCACTTTCACTCAACATTTTTTTCTGTTTAACATGGAGTGCTGCTCGCTGAGTATGCATCCTGAATTACAGTTGTACACATTCACTGAGACTATGCTATGGTCCTTAAGGAGGAAGTTTGTTGAAGCCACTATATACCAATTCCTTTTACATGTTCTTGGTATGAAGTGATTGGTAAAGCCATAGACTGTAATAGTGTTGATATTAATGAAAAAGTGCTTTATTCTTCCTGGGAAAATGAAGGTCAGCCATTTAAATTGGCCTACTGCAGAGCAATGAGATTGTTCACAGCTGGGTTATAATAGTCACAAAGATGACCTCTCTAGTGTGTGTGTGGGGGGGTTCAGAATTTTTCACCATGTCTTCCCCAGGTTGTGCAGATGGGCTTGTTCTGTACTTGAGCTTAGTGTAGTAACTGTTTCTGGATCAGATTTAGAGGATTTCTAGTCCTTTACTGCTATTAAACACGATCAATCCCATGAAAAGGTTGAGTCAAAGTGGAGAATTGAGAAATCATTTGATAAAAAAAATTGTCCAACATTCAATTGACCGATGAAGAAAAGTTAGATTGACTTCTTTGTTAATAACGTCTCGCTTTCTCCTCCAGGTGTGACACAGTGACCAACGCTGTGATGATGCAGTACAGCCGTGACTTCAAGGGCCACCTGGCGTCTCTCTTCCTCAACGAGAACATAAACCTGGGCAAGAAGTACGTCTTCGACATCCGACGCACCTCCAAGGAGGTCTACGACTACGCACGCCGGGCACTCTACAACGCCGGCATCGTGGACCTGGTGGCACGTGCGGCGGGGACGGGCGGCGAGAGGACGCCATCGGGGCACAGTCCCCTTCGTGGCCAGGGGGAGGGGATGGGGGAGGATTGTGGCAGCTGCCAGCAGAGCAGGGCACTGCTGGAGAGACTAGAGAAGCTCAGAGAGGCTCTGCTGTGTATGCTGTGCTGTGAAGAGGAGATGGACGCTGCCTTCTGCCCCTGTGGACACATGGTGTGCTGCCAGACCTGCGCCAACCAACTACCGGTGAGGAGACTGAGACGAAAGTGAATGCTTGTAAATGATTGAATGTTGTGCATGTTGGTTTTGGTCAAATTGAGAAACAACTACTAGTCAATGAACACTAACCTATGCACAGATTTTTTTGATGGTTTTTGGTCAAGTCGACATTTGGATGCCACCACTACCATCTACCCCCAGAATACGAAAGCTGTCTCGTTAGGTTTAATGTCTTTCTTTTCTGGTAGTCCTTGGCACAACACAACAAGCACACTCTAGGGTTCTAGCTGTGTAATACCATGAGTGGCAGAGCACAGATTCAAGGAGAATACTTCTTTTCTCCTGAGTCACTCTCCCTCTGAGCAGTAACCTCTCTTTCTCTCATATCCATTTTATGATTTTTAAAAACCGATCCAGTATTTTGCTCATGTATGGGTTCAGCTCACCTGATTGGCCCTCCCACTAATCTCCTAAATTTTGCTTGAACTGCCGTCGCAGATGGTGAATTAGCGGCTGTGGATTAAAGCTGCCGGCAGCAGGCCAGCAAATGTCTATTCCACTAAATCCACAGGGAAATGTGTCGTTTTGTGTGGCTGGACCTAAACAAAGTGAGAGGAGAGAACTGACACGCAGGGAGAACATTCCGGGGAGAGAGAAATCATTCCAACATGGCCACCCCCTTAGCCTTTTCTGAACAGTGTATCGTGGATAATTCCATCTAGTGGTCCCGGGTTGGTTAACAGGCTTTTACACGGCTATAATACAATTGACTGGTTAAATTAAATTGCCGTGTTATTCCACTACTCTTCACTGTCACTGACAGACTGGTTAGTATAATTAGTCTGTTCTGGATGTCTTAAATATGATTCTGAGTGTCACGCCCTAACTGTAGAGAGCTTTTTATGTCTCTATTTTGGTTTGGTCAGGGTGTGATTTGGCTGGGCATTCTATGTTCATTTTCTATGTTTTGTATTTCTTTGTTGTTTGTCCGGGTGTGGTTCTCAATCAGAGGCATCGTTGTCTCTGATTGAGAACCATACTTAGGTAGCTTTTTCCCACATGGCTTTTGTGGGTAGTTGTTTTCTGTTTTTGTGTCTTCAGCAGACAGAACTGTTTCGTGTTGTTACATTTTGTTATCTTGTCTCAGTGTTCAGTTTATTAAATAAATAAGCATGAACACTTCCCACGCTGCGCTTTGGTCCACACCTTCTTCATACGACGACCGTTACAGAACTACCCACCACCAAGGGACCAAGCAGCGTGGAAGAGAGGACTGGACATGGGAGAACATCCTGGACTGCAAGGGATCCTACACATGGGAGGAGATCCTGGCTGGAAGGGATCGCCTCCCATGGGAACAGGTGGAGGCAGCCAGGAGAGCGGAGGCAGCAGGAAAAGGGAACCAGCGGTATGAGGGAACACGGCTGGCAAGGAAGCACGAGAGGCAGCCTCCAAAAATGTTTTTTGGGGGCACACGGGGAGTGTGGCAGAGTCAGGTTGGAGACCTGAGCCAACTCCCCGTGCTTACTGTGGCGAGCATGGGGTTATGGGGTGATGTGCACTGTGTCTTGGCCGAGCATTCACAGGCCGGTGTGCTTGGTGCCAGCGTCCCGCATTTGCCAGGTGGAAGTGGGCATCCAGCCAGAACGGGTGGTGCTAGCTCTGCGCTCGAGACCGCCAGTGCGCCTCCACGGCCCGGTGTATCCGGTGCCTCCGCCAAGGAAGAGAACCCCTGTATGTCTCCCCAGCCTGGTGAGTCCTGTGCCTGCTCCTAGAGCCAGGTCTCCTGTGTGTCTCCCCAGCCCGGTGAGTCCTGTGCCTGCCTCCAGCCCGGAGCCTCCAACGAGAGTGCCCAGTCCGGCCCCCGCAACGAGGGTGCCCGCTCTAGAGGTGCCACCTAAGTGGGCCAAGCTAGAGGTGGAGCCGGGTCTACGTCCCGCACCAGAGCCGCCACCGCGGTGAAATGCCCACCCAGACCCTCCCCTATAGGTTCAGGTGCACCTTTGGGGGGAGGGGGGGGGGGGGGGGCTACTGTCACGCCCTGACCGTAGAGAGCTTTTTATGTCTCTATTTTGGTTTGGTCAGAGTGTGATTTGGGTGGGCATTGTTCATTTTCTATGTTTTGTATTTCTTTGTTGTTTGGCCGGGTGTGGTTCTCAATCAGAGGCAGCTGTCTATCGTTGTCTCTGATTGAGAACCATACTTAGGTAGCTTTTTCCCACATGGTTTTTGTGGGTAGTTGTTTTTGTGTCTTCACCAGACATAACTGTTTCGTGTTGTTACATTTTGTTATTTTGTCTCACTGTTCATGATTATTTATTTTAAAAAACGGAACACTTCCCACGCTGCGCTTTGGTCCACACCTTCTTCATACAACGACCATTACTCTGAGACTCTGGCTGCCTGGTTCATTCTGCAGCCCAGGGCTTGTGGTGGGTATTTATGTTTTTATGGAATGAGTTTGACTCACACGTGAACAACCAAAACACTGTAAATGCCAGTGGAGGCTGCTGAGGGGAGGACAGCTCATAATATTGGTGTAAATGGAATGGTATCAAATACATGGTTTCATGTGGTTGACTCCATTCCAGCCATTACTATGAGCCGTCCTCCCCTCAACAGCCTCCACTGGTAAATAGGGTGGTGTGTGAACCCTTTGAAGCGGTGTGTGAACCCTTTGAAGCGGTGTGTGAACCCTTTGAAGCGGTGTGTGAACCCTTTGAAGCGGTGTGTGAACCCTTTGAAGCGGTGTGTGAACCCTTTGAAGCGGTGTGTGGATCTGCATGTGCAGTACTTGTAGCACACAGTGGTCCAAAGACCGTAGTAACAGAGCCACTGCTTTAACAAACCACTGACAGCCATGTCTTTACGTTCTTTGATGCGCTCTTTGATATATTTGACGTGTTCCATATCTGTAACTTAACAAGTGACAGCTAGTCTTATGTTGACATTCAATTATCTCTCCCCAGTTGTGTCCGGTGTGTCGATCTGAGGTGGAACACGTGCAGCATGTCTACCTGCCCACCTGCACCAGTCTCCTAAACCTCAGCAACACCTCCCACGACGACGACAGCAGCCCCGTCCACAGAGCTATAGGTGGGCTAGCATATACATGCCACACCAAGGACCACTCCAATATCAACACCAACAACCACCACGACTCCAACAAGATCTACCAGACTGAGACGTAAACCACTTCCAGACTGCGTCCCAAATAGCACCCTGGCACCCTACATAGTGCTGTCCACAGTAATGCACTAATTAGGGAATATGATGCCATTCCAGACACAGTCCAGTCCCAACACCACGGTTTCTTTGTTTGTTTATCACCTTACCATTCTGACAGTGGTATTTTTCCACTGTCGATATTTATTTTTTTAAACCAATGATGGATTTGGGATTTTGAATTTCCACCCCTCCATTTTAATTTTAGGGTTATTGCCTATTATATTTTCTTAATTGAACTGCAGCTGTTGATTTTGATCAGCAGTAGCGGTGTGATCTGATTTATTTCATTTGGATTGTGCTTTTGTTTGTTTTTTGCTCCATATCCGTGTACAGAATGTGAATTATCTATTGGGCTCATAACCTGCAACGCTTGTACAATATGAGGGAATTCTGTGTTTTAGGAGAATAGTAGGCAACGTACATAATCGTTTAGTTGTTTTATAAGTATATTTGCATTTTAAGCTTTTAGAATTTCATTTTATGGTTCTAATGGAGTGAAATGCATTTTTTTTGTTCTGTTTCCATGCCAATGAAAAGTTATTTGGGGGTAGGAATCTGGCCCTGGTACAGCACTGCATTCTGATTTTAGAGAAGCAATGTCCCAAAAGGCACCCTATTCCCTATGTACAGTAGTGCACCACTTTTGACCAGTAGTGCACTTTGCAGGGAAAGTTGCAATTTGGGATGCAGCCAAGGGGAAGTCTTGACGATAAGCCCGGTATCAATGTGTATATGAGTGCCAGGGTTCTGGAACCAAACCAGAACTCTGACAGGGAAAGATAAATGGTTGAATCTCCTAGTCCATTCCCAATGGGTCATATAAAGTAACTCCACTCTACCAGATTCATACAGAACTCTATGAGCTCCAGACATTCAGCATTCTATCCCATAACAGAACCTTCACAAATGGAGGCCCCAAAATAAGATGCTCTCTGTATTCTTTTACTCAATAAGTGATCTGTGATTATTTATTAGTAAGGCTGTTTTTTTAACCTGATCCCAGATCGGCTTGTGTTGTATAATTAACCCAGATTGTAGGAGTTAGCTATACAGCACAAACAGTTCTGGGACCAGGCTACTGTTTTTCAGCCTCTACTGTGTAGCGGTGTGTGTGTGCTTCCTCAACTTCTGTTCTATGTGGTCAACTAGGGAGTTCCTTATGATTTTATTATTAAAGGGTACTTACTAGTCGATCTGTCAGTGCAATACGAGCTGCTTTTTTAGTTTTTTTTTAGTTTGTTGGGGGGGTGGACGAATGAATACACTGTCACTTTATCAAGGAAATTTCGCCAGTGTTTTATCCATAGGGTTTTGCCTTAATGTAGCAACACTGGCTTGTGTCTCAAGTGGCACCCTATTCCCTATGCAGTGCACTACTTTTGACCAGAGCCCATAGAACTCTGGTCGAAATTAGTGCACTGTTTAGGAATAGGGTGCCATTTGAGACAACGACATTGTGTTTTGATATGCATTCTTTCTTTGCACAGACTTTCTTTGTTTTAAAGATGAGGAATATGTTGTTTTATTGCTGACACCATTTGGCACATAGTCACTGCAGGGGATTGATTATTTGATCACTTTGTTCAAGTAGGATTTGTTTCTGTTTTCTGAAGCAAAAACTATGCTCTGCAAATGTAGAAATAACTGTCTTTTATATTGTATTTCTTTGAACTAGTAAAGTATTAATAAAGTATTTTTTTTTTAAACAAGCATTTGAGTTTTTTAAATTGTATTTTTTGGGGGGGAAATGTGTTCATTGATTTGATTGGCTTTGACTGTTCAAGTTACCACCTTTCACCTCACTCACCTTATCTCATTCTCAATGGGGACAGTCACAACTGAAAGGTCAGATAAAGATATGGGGGTAGATGACTGAGCGTCTCGTTACTAAAGATTGATGGAGGCTCATAGGGTTAAAAGTTAATGCCTGATCTGGTATGCCACCTTATTTAATGATTTAATATTTAAATCATTAAATATATTATTTATACTTATATATTATTTAATATTTAATGCTTTTTTTGCCTGTCATTTTAAGTAGTAAATCCATTATGGTTTCTGTGTACTGATCTTGTATCAGAATGCATGTGTTCAAATTGCACTAACGGTACAGTGCAATTAGTATTGATTTATTTTAGGATAAGTTTGCTTCACTGTGATAATAGTTTGAAGATCGAGGGGAGGTGACACCATAGACCATTGCAGAGTATTGATCCCTATCTGTGTACACGCCACACACAGTCAGACAAAATCAATGCTGTTAGATTCCAAGGGCACTGGTGACTGCTGGAACAGAGGGAGGGTTCAGGAAGACTGAGGTGATTGCTGCTCATCGACAGAGAACCCCTAAACCTTTCTTTACCAAAAGCCTTTAACGTGCTGCCTTGCTGTCACACAGAAAACGGTGCCTTTATTTCGCCACCTGAATGTCTAGTGCGTCGACGGCTTTAAAGGCACAATCTGCAATATTTACAGCTGTTCAATGGTCCTTTTCAATTAATGATTTATAAATGCCCATTTTGATTCTTGAAGAATATGACTTCAAACCAAGTGGTGGGGCTGAAAAAACATTTGGCTACCAAACAAATTGCAGATTATGGTTTTAACCCTGATCTTCCTCAGTACAAGCAACATAGTGTTAGTCTACAGTGGCTTGCGAAAGTATTCACCCCCCTTGGCATTTTTCCTATTTTGTTACCTTACAACCTGGAATTAAAATAGATTTTTTTAGGGGTTTGTATCATTTGATTTACCCAACAAGCCTACCACTTTGAAGATGCAAAATATTTTTAATTGATAAGACAAAACAGTACTTGAGCGTGCAAAACTATTCACCCCCCCCCACCCACCCAAAGTCAATACTTTGTAGAGCCACCTTTTGCAGCAATTACAGCTGCAAGTCTCTTGGGGTATGTCTCTATAAGCTTGGCACATCTAGCCACTGGGATTTTTGCCCATTCTTCAAGGCAAAACTGCTCCAGCTCCTTCAAGTTGGATGGGTTCCGTTGGTGTACAGCAATCGTTGTCATACCACAGATTCTCAATTGGCTTGAGGTCTGGGCTTTGACTAGGCCATTCCAATACATTTAAATGTTTCCCCTTAAACCACTCAAGTTTTTCTTTAGCAGTATGCTTAGGGTCATTGTCCTGCTGGAAGGTGAACCTATGTCCCAGTCTCAAATCTCTGGAAGACTGAAATAGGTTTCCCTCAAGAATTTCCCTGTATTTAGCACCATCCTTCAATTCTGACCAGTTTCCCAGTCCCTTCCGATGGAAAAACATCCTCACTGTGGGGATGGTGTCCTTGGGGTGATGAGAGGTGTTGGGTTTGCGCCAGACATAGCCTTCCCCTTGATGGCCAAAAAGCTCAATTTTAATCTCATCTGACCAGAGTACCTTCTTCCGTATGTTTGGGGAGTCTCCCACATGCCTTTTGGCGAACACCAAACGTGTTTGCTTATTTTCTTCTTTAATTAATGGCTTTTTTCTGGCCACTCTTCTGTAAAGCCCAGCTCTGTGCCGTGTACGACTTAAAGTGGTCCTATGGACAGATACTCCAATCTCCGCTGTGGAGCTTTGCAGCTCCTTCAGGGTTATCTTTGGTCTCTTTGTTGCCTCTCTGATTAATGCCCTCATTGCCTGATCTGTGAGTTTTGGTGGGCAGCCCTCTCTTGGCAGGTTTGTTGTGGTGCCATATTTTTTCTATTTTTTAATAATGGATGTAATGGTAATGTTCAGTTTTGGATCTTTTTTTATAACCCAACCCTGATCTGTACTTCTCCACAACTTTGTCCCTGACCTGTTTGGAGAGCTCCTTGGTCTTCATAGTGCCGCTTGCTTGGTGGTGCCCCTTGCTTAGTGATGTTGCAGACTCTGGGGCCTTTCAGAACAGATGTGTATATATACTGAGAGCATGTGACAGATCATGTGACACTTAGATTGCACACAGGTGGACTTTATTTAACTAATTATGTAACTTCTGTAATTGGTTGCACCAGATCTTATTTAGGGGCTTTATAGCAAAGGGGGTGAATACATATACAGTGGGGCAAAAAAGTATTTAGTCAGCCACCAATTGTGCAAGTTCTCCCACTTAAAAAGATGAGAGAGGCCTGTAATTTTCATCATAGAAAATCCAGAAAATCACATTGTAGGATTTTTTATGAATTTATTTGCAAATTATGGTGGAAAATAAGTATTTGGTCACCTACAAACAAGCAAGATTTCTGGCTCTCACAGACTGTAACTTCTTCTTTAAGAGGCTCCTTGTCCTCCACTCGTTACCTGTATTAATGGCCCGTTTGAACTTGTTATCAGTATAAAAGACACCTGTCCACAACCTCAAACAGTCACACTCCAAACTCCACTATGGCAAGACCAAAGAGCTGTCAAAGGACACCAGAAAACAAATTGTAGACCTGCACCAGGCTGGGAAAACTGAATCTGCAATAGGTAAGCAGCTTGGTTTGAAGAAATCAACTGTGGGAGCAATTATTAGGAAATGGAAGACATACAAGACCACTGATAATTCCCCTCGATCTGGGGCTCCACGCAAGATCTCACCCCGTGGGGTCAAAATGATCACAAGAACGGTGAGCAAAAATCCAGAACCACACCGGGGGGAACTAGTGAATGACCTGCAGAGAGCTGGGACCAAAGTAACAAAGCCTACCATCAGTAACACACTACGCGCCGGGACTCAAATCCTGCAGTGCCAGACGTGTCCCCTGCTTAAGCCAGTACATGTCCAGGTCCGTCTGAAGTTTGCTAGAGAGCATTTGATGATCCAGAAGAAGATTGGGAGAATGTCATATGGTCAGATGAAACCAAAATAGAACTTTTTGGTAAAAACTCAACTCGTCGTGTTTGGGAAAGAATGCTGAGTTGCATCCAAAGAACACCATACCTACTGTGAAGCATGGGGGTGGAACATCATGCTTTGGGGCTGTTTTTCTGCAAAGGGCCAGGACGACTGATCCGTGTAAAGGAAAGAATGAATGGGGCCATGTATCGTGAGATTTTGAGTGAAAACTCTTTCCATGCAAGGGCATTGAAGATGAAACGTGGCTGGGTCTTTCAGCATGAAATGATCAAAACACACCGCCCGGGAACGAAGGAGTGGCTTCGTAAGAAGCACTTGCACTTTCAAGGTCCTGGAGTGGCCTAGCCAGTCTCCAGATCTAACCCCATAGAAAATCTTTGGAGGGAGTTGAAAGTCCGTGTTGCCCAGAAACAGCCCCAAAACATCACTGCTCTAGAGGGATCTGCATTGAGGAATGGGCCAAATAAAGCAACAGTGTGTGAAAACCTTGTGAAGACTTACAGAAAACGTTTGACCTCTGTCATTGCCAAAAGGGTATATAACGAAGTATTGAGATAAACTTTTGTTATTGACCAAATACTTATTTTCACCATATTTTGCAAATAAATTCATTAAAAATCCTACAATGTGATTTTCTGGATTTTCTTTTCTCATTTTGTCTGTCATAGTTGAAGTGTACCTATGATGAAAATTACAGGCCTCTCTCATCTTTTTAAGTGGGAGAACTTGCACAATTGGTGGCTGACTAATATTTTTTTGCCCCACTGTACATGCACACTTTTACGTTTTTTATTTTTTTGAATTTTTGGAACAAGTTTTTTTTTGAATTTCACTTCACCCATTTGGACTATTTTGTGTATGTCCATTACATGAAATCCAAATAAAAATCATTTAAATTAGAGGTTGTAATGAAACAAAAACAAAAGGGGTTGAATACTTTTGTAAGGCACTGTATATAGAGATCACAGGAGGCAACATAGTGTTGGTCTATATGGAGGTCAATAAGAGACAACATAGTGTTGGTCTATATGGAGGTCAATAAGAGACAACATAGTGTTGGTTTTGCCTTTTGTTGTGCAGTTTCCACTGTCCAGCTGTGGGGCCGAGGCAGCCAGTAACAAAACGCTCTAGGCGACCAGTTTTGATAGCCTTTAGCCGCACCTCATCTACTATCTCTGTTTTCGGGTGATGTGGAGGTAAAACCCAGGCCCTGCATGTCCCAGTCACCCTCATTTGTTGACTTCTGTGATCGAAAAAGCCTTGGCCTCATGCATGTCAACATCAGAAGCTCCTCCCTAAGTTTGCTTTACTCACCGCTTTAGCACACTCTGCCAACCTGATGTCCTTGCCGTGTCCGAATCCTGGCTTAGGAAGGCCACCAAAAATTCTGGGATTTCCATGCCCAACTATAACACTTTCCGTCAAGATGAACTGCAAAGGGGAGGAGTTGCAATCTACTGCAGAGATAGCTGCAAAGTTCTGTCATACTTTCCAGGTCTATGCCCAAAACAGTTCGAACTTCTAATTTTAAAATTAATCTCTCAGAAATAAGTCTCTCACTGTTGCCGCCTGATCCGACCCCCTCAGCTCCAGCTGCCCTCAATCTAACAAATCATCAAGGAACCCACAGGTACAACCCTAATTCGTAACTGGGCACCTAATAGACATTATCTGACAACCTGCCCTCCAAATACCCTCTGCTGTCTTCAATCAAGATCTCAGCGATCACTGCTCATTGCCTGTATCCGCACGGGTCCGCGGTCAGACGACCCCTCATCACTGTCAAACGCTCCCTAAAACACTTCTGCGAGCAGGCCTTTCTAATCGACCTGGCCCGGGTACCTGGAAGGATATTGACCTCATCCCGTCAGTTGAGGATGCCTGGTCATTCTTTAAAAGTTACTTCCTCACCATATTAGACAAGCATGCTCCGTTCAAAAAATGCAGAACCAAGAACAGATATAGCCCTTGGTTCACTCCAGACCTGACTGCCTCGACCAGACAAAAAACATCCTGTGGCGAACTGCATAGGCATCGAGAGCCCCGCCGATTGCAACTGTTCAGGGAAGTCAGGAACCAATACACGCAGTCAGTCAGGAAAGCAAAGGCCAGCTTTTTTCAAGCAGAATTTGCATCCTGTAGCTCTAACTCCAAAAAGTTCTGGATGAACTGTAAAGTCCATGGAAAACAAGAGCACCTCCTCCCAGCTGCCCACTGCACTGAGGCTAGGTAACACGGTCACCACTGATAAGTCCGTGATAATCGAAAATTCAACAAACATTTCTCAATGGCTGGCCATGCCTTCCTCCTGGCGACTCCAACCTTGGCCAACAGCCCGCCCCCTCCGCTGCTACTCGCCCAGCCTCCCCAGCTTCTCCTTTACCCATATCCAGATAGCAGATGTTCTGAAAGAGCTGGAAAACCTGGACCCATACAAATCAGCTGGGCTTGACAATCTGGACCCCTATTTCTGAAACTGTCCGCCGCCATTGTCGCACCCCTATTACCAGCTGTTCAACTCTCCTTCGTATCATCTGAGATCCCAAGGATTGGAAAGCTGCCGCGGTCATCCCCTCTCAAAGGGGGAGACACCCTGGACCCAAACTGTTACAGACCTATATCCATCCTGCCCTGCCTATCTAAGGTCTTCGAAAGCCAAGTCAACAAACAGATCACTGACCATCCTCGAATCCACCGTACTTTCTCCGCTGGTGCAATCCGGTTTCGAGCCGGTACGGGTGCACCTCAGCCACGCTCAAGGTACTAAACGATATCATAACCGCCATCGATAAAAGACATTACTGTGCACCGTCTTCATCGACCTGGCCAGGCTTTCGACTCTGTCAATCACATATTCTTATCGGCAGATCAGTAGCCTCGGTTTTTTCTAATACTGCCTTGCCTGGTTCACCAACTACTTTGCAGACAGAGTTCAGTGTGTCAAATCGAGGGCATGTGTCCGGCTCCTCTGGCAGTCTCTATGGGGGTACACAGGGTTCAATTCTCGGGCCGACTCTTTCTCTGTATACATCAATGATGTTGCTCTTGCTGCGGGCGATTCCCTGATCCACCTCTACGCAGACGACACCATTCTATAATACTTCCGGCCTTCCTTGGACACTGTGCTATCTAACCTCCAAAGAGCTTCAATGCATACAACATCTTCGTGGCTCCAACTTGCTCTTAAACTAGTTAAAACAAATGCATGCTTTTCAACGTTCGCGCTGCCTGCACCCGCACGCCCGACTAGCATCAACCCCTGGACGGTTCTGACTAGAATATGTGGACATCTATAGAGTACCTAGGTGTCTGGCTAGACTGCAAACTCTCTTCCAGACTCATATCAACATCTCCAATCAAAATCAAATCAAGAATCGGCTTTCTATTCCGGCAACAAAGCCTCCTTCACTCAACAATACGCCGCGAAATTACCCTGTAAAACTGAACTATCCTACCGATCTTCGACTCGGCGATGTCATCATCTACAAATAGCTTCAATACTTACTAGCAACTGGATGCAGTTTTATCAAGTGCCATTCGTTTTGTTACTAAAGCATTTATACGACCACACTGCGACCTGTATGCCCTAGTCGGCTGGCCCTCGCTACATGTTCGTCGTCAGACCACTGGCTCCAGATCATCTACAAGGCTATGCTAGGTAAAGTGCCGCCTTATTTAGTTCACTGGTCACGATGGCTACACCACCCTCAGCAGGCGCTCAGCAGGTGTATCTCACTGATCATCCTAAAGCCAAAACCTCATTTGGACGCCTTTCCTTCAGTTCTCTGCTGCCTGCGACTGGAACGAATTGCAAAAATCTCTGAAGTTGGAGACTTTTATCTCCCTCAACAACTTTAAATTCTGCTATCCGAGCAGCTAACCGATCGCTGCAGCTGTACATAGTCCATCTGTAAACTACCACCCAATTTACCTCCTCACCCCCATACTGCTTTTATTTATTTACTTTTCTGCTCTTTTGCACACCAGTATCTTCTTCTTGCACATGATCATCTGATGATTTATCACTCCAGTGTTAATCTGCTAAATTGTAATTATTCGATTTATTGCCTACCTCATGCCGTTTGCACAATTGTATATAGATTCTCTTTTTTTCTACATGTTATTGACTGGTTTATTGTTTACTCCATGTGTAACTCTGTGTTGTCTGTTACACTGCTATGCTTTATCTTGGCAGGTCGCAGTTGCAAATGAGAAATTGTTCTCACTAGCCTACCTGGTTAAATAAAGGTGAAATAAAATAAAAAATAAAAATAGAAGTAGGCCACTTAGGGTTTTCTGCTCTGTGCACTGCAACAGCATATATACTAGCTGTCATATGGTCAAAAGCACACTGGCAAAACATATTAGTCATATGTTAGAAAATAATGTGAAACTATATCAAGTTACGGGGATTATGTGTGGAAATGAAAATATATAATGTATGACAAAAGTGTATAAATAGTAACGTTAACACAGAGAGAACAGGAGGGAGAGGATGAACAAACAGAGAGAAGAGAAGAGCGAGAGGGAGAGGTTACACAGAAAGAAAGGAGGGAGAGGATGACAAACAGAGAGAAGAGAGAAGAGCGAGAGGGAGAGAACAGGATGGCGAGAGATAGAAAGAAAAAGGGAGGGGTAAACTAGAGATCAATGAAAGTCTAATCTATTAATCCATGCTGGAGTCATTATCTAAATACCCGTCCAGCGTGTTCAACTTCATCTCTGTTGACTTTATATTCTCAAAGTTATCTTCAGACACTCAATCTCATGGCTTAGATTTTTCTATTGTGTTATTGACTGTACGTTTGTTTATCCATGGTAACTCTGTGTTGTTGTTTTTGTCGCACTGTTTTGCTTTATCTTGCCGTTGTAAATGAGAACTTGTTCTCAACTGGACTACCTGGTTAAATAAAGGTTAATAAAAAATTAAACATTAGACTTAATCTGTCTTTAAAAAAATTAAAAGACTAACATTATTCCTTCTTTGGTCCAAAATGTATTTAAGTGAAATAGATCATCATACGATTGCATGAATCCCTCATTACATAATTGACAGTAAAACAATATACTGTAGTAAGTTACATAACGAATTACGTACTGCATGACATATGAGGGAGAAGTTAACACAGAGGTACAGGAGGGAGAGGTTAACAGAGAGAACAGAGGGAGAGGTTAACACGAGAGAACAAGAGGGAGAGATTAACACCGAGAACAGGAGGGAGAGGTTAACACAGAAAGAACAGGAGGGAGAGGTTAACAAGAGAGAACAAGAGGAGAGGTTAACACAGAGAGAACAAGAGGGAGAGATTAACACCGAGAACAGGAGGGAGAGGTTAAACACAGAAGAAACAGGAGGGGAAGGTTACACGAGAGAACATGAGGGAGAGGTTAACACAGAGAGAACAGGAGGGAGAGATTAACACAGAGAAACAGGAGGGAGAGGTTAACACAGGAGAGAACAGGAGGAGAGGTTAACACAGAGAGAAGGAGGGAGAGGTTAACAGAGAGAACAGGAGGGAGGGTTAACACAGAGAGAACAGGAGGGAGAGGTTAAACACGAGAGAAACAGGAGGGAGAGGTTACACAGAGAGACAGGAGGAGAGGTTAACACAGAGAGAACAGGAGGGAGAGGTTAACACAGAGGGACAGGAGGGAAAGTTAACACAGAGAGAACAGGAGGAGGAGTTAATACAGAGAGAACAGGAGGGAGGGGTTAACACAGAGAAAGGAGGGAAAGATTAACAGAGAAGAAAGGAGGGAGAGGTTACACAGAGAGAACAGGAGGGAGGGGTTAACACAGAGAACAGGAGGGAAAGTTAAACAGAGAGAACAGGAGGAAAGGGTTAATTAACAGAGAGAACAGGAGGGAGAGGTTAACAGAGAGAAAGGAGGGAGAGGTTAACAGAGAGAACAGGAGGAGAGGTTAACACAGAGAGAAAGGAGGGAGAGGTTAACAGAGAGAGAAGGAGGGAGAGGATGACAAACAGAGAGAAAGAGAAAGGGCGAGAGGGAGAGAACAGGATGGCGAGAGATAGAAGAAAAAAGGAGGGGTAAACTAGAGATCCAATGAAAGTCTAATCTATTAATCCATGCTGGAGTCATTATCTTAAATACCCGTCCAGCGTGTTGCAACTTCATCTCTGTTGACTTTATTTCTCAAAATTATCTTCAGACACTCCAATCTCATGGCTAGGCAGAGATAGGTTTCAAGGGCTTAGGAATCATTACAGTTTACAGACCCATGCAGAACAGAGCGAGAGTGGGGGAGGTCTCAGTGTGAATGTAATGCATTGATTTGCATCCAGCTCCTTGATGAGTGCAGTCTCTTCTTATTAGTTTGAAAAAATCATCAATTTAGAATGCTCATTTTGTATCAAAGATAAAGGGTTCTTACCATTCAATGAGGGTTCCATTTAGAACCCTTAGATTTATAATTATGGGAGACACTTTAATGAGGGGGTCTAGGTAGAACATTTACAGGGAGTTAGAGGAATAACCTTTAGTAGGTTCTAAGTAGAACATTTTGCAGGGTTCTACATACAACCATAAAGGATTCCTATGGGGACTAGCACTATAGATCTGTTAGCAGCACCCTTGTCTTCTTAGAGTGTATTTTTAAGTGTGTTCTCAGAAGGAGAGGGACCTACAGCAAAAGGAACAGCACTAGTTTAAGTAAACAACTCTAACATTCCTTTCCATGTATTGTACACGTCCTTCTGGCCTACTTAAAGTCTTGTATCATCTTTATGTCTGAAATGACATACTATGGCCCATTTAGTGCATGACACAAAATAAATGGACTTAGAGTTGCTGTTACAAAAGATAATAAATTCATACCAGGAGGCATCCCCCCCCCCCCCCCCCCATTGCTTATTAGTCAAATTAGAAGCCCTTTCCTCTCATTTCCTGATAGTGTTGCCCTCCCCACGTACACATACTGTACATTCATAGCCGCGGGAAAATGTTTTGGGTTGGGGGTGCTGTTGATAGGAGGGAGGGGAGGGGTTGAGGGTGCTGAGGAGTATTTTTATCCACTCACACAGGAATATGAAGTCCTAGTTCATACTAGACTACATCATGTTTTATTGATTTAGCACCCTCAGCACCCCTACTTCCCACAGCTATGTGTATATTAATTAGCCTTCTTACAGATGGATGAGAAATACAGGGGGAGATGGCTTAAGAGGGAGTAAAGAGCTCACATGGGTTGCAGGAATGCATAGAGCCAGGAAGGATCTGCACAGCATTTACATTTTTTTATGATACATGATGATGTAGTTGTTGTTGTCCATCATAGTTTGCAGATAGCCATTTCCATCAAATAGATCCCCCAACCCATGAGTCATCTGTCAGTGACACATTCATGGCCTAAGCCTGCCTCTCCTCTGTGTTGTTCTCTGACAGGAGAATGTTTAGAGGGAAAAAGAGAAAAAAGACCTAAGGCTATAAAATGTTCTCCACGCAAACAATTCAAACCATCTGTTCTGTTCTCAGCTACTTGGCTTTACTAAAGATGTCTGTCACTGACCTACTCCCCAGTAGTTACACACACAGACACACAACCACAACCAGCACTGACCTACTCCCCAGTAGTTACACACACAGACACACAACCACAACCAGCAATGACCGAGTGCACTTCCACCTACATCTTTCCAGTGTCACACACACCGATGTCGCACGCACGCACGCACGCACGCACGCACGCACGCACGCACGCACGCACGCACACACACACGCACACACACACATACACACACACACACACACGTGAAGTCTCATCTTGTTCAACTTTCTGACACAGGTTTATATGTTGTACATTCTGTAAAGTACACTAGGCTGCTTCTTATACTGGATATTTATTGCAGTGATACATAGGAATGACGTGGCAAAGAAACCTTGGGTAAACCCTAAGCACCATGGGTAAATAGATGGCAAAAACACACATCTATTGTAATAGACGGGTCAACCCTGTTACGACCTGGCTCATAGTTCGTAACAACAAAGGGAGACCATGCATGACTTACATGTAAAAAGGAACACGCTTATTAAACTAAATATGAACAAATACAAAAATGTAACATAAGTTGTGGACGTATGTAGGATCATTAGTGTACGCAGTGTGTGGATGAGTGGAGAGGGTGTTGTATGGTGAAAACAGATTAAAAAAACAAAGATGGTGGAAGCCAGCCTGCCAGTCAGGGAAGAGGGAGAGTGTTGGCTGATGTGGCCTCCCTTTATAGCCTGCAGGCCAAGCCTGCCCAGGTGCACCACATCAGCTGACGATCCTCCCAGCTCTGCCCACTGGCCTACAGCAACAAGCAGACCACCAAACAGGAGATCCCAGCAGACAGAGTGGGAGGGACGTCACAACCCTAATCATAAAATAAAAAGGTGGGTAAAAGTGACTTAAGTTCACCCTCTCCTCCACTATAGTGGCCATACTTGCAGTGGTGGACGTGCACGTTCACCTACTATACATACGCTACATGGCCGAAAGTATGTGGACACCCTTCAAATGAGTGGATTCGGCAATTTCAGCCGCACCCGTTGCTGACAGGTGTGAAATCGAGCACACAGCCATGCAATCTCTACAGACAAACAATAGCATTAGAATGGCCAGTACTGAGGAGCTCAGTGACTTTCAACGTGGCACTGTCATAGGATGCCACCTTTCCAATAAGTCAGTTTGTCAAATGTCCGCCCTGCTAGAGCTGCCCCGGTCAATTGTAAGTGATGTTATTTTGAAGTGGAAATGTCTAGGAGCAACAACGGATCAGCCGTGAAGTGGGAAGCCACACAAGCTCACAGAACGGGACCACTGAGTGCTGAAGCGTGTAACACGTAAAAATCGTCTGTCCTCGGTTGCAACACTCCCTACCGAGTACCGTACTGCCTCTGGAAGCAACTTCAGCACAATAACTATTCATCGGGAGCTTCATAGAATGGTTTTCCATGGCCGTGCAGCCGCACACAAGCCTAAGATCACCATGCTCAATACCAAGCGTCAGCTGGAGTGGTGTAAAGCTCGCCGCCATTGGACTCTGGAGCAGTGGAACGTGTTCTCTGGAGTGATAAATCACGCTTCACCATCTGTTAGTCCGACTGACGAATCTGGGTTTGGTGGATGCCAGGAGAACGCTACCTGCCCCAATGCATAGTGCCAACTGTAAAGTTTGGTGGAGGAATAATGGTCTGGGGCTGTTTTTCATGGTTGGGGTTAGGCCCCTAAGTTTCAGTGAAGGCAAATCTTAACGCTATAGCATCCAATGACATTCTAGACGATTATGTGGTTCCAACTTTGTGGCAACAGATTGGGGAAGGCTCTTTCCTGTTTCAGCATGACAATGCCTTGTGCACAAAACGAGGTCCATACAGAAATGGATTGTCAAGATCAGTGTGGAAGAACTTGGCTGGTCTGCACAGAGCCCTGACCTCAACCCCATCACTTTTGGGATGAATTGGATTGCCGACTGCGAGCCAGGCCTAATCGCCCAACGTCAGTGCCCAACGACACTAATGCTCTTGTGGCTGAATGGAAGCAAGTCTCCATAGCAATGTTACAACATCTAGTGGAAAGTCTTCCCAGAAGTGTGGAGGCTGTTACTGTTACGTTCGTTTAGAGATGGATTGGACCAAGGTGCAGCGTGGTAGGTGTACATCTTACTTTTATTTAAATGACACCGAAAAAACAACAAAATACAAAACTAACGTAAAGCTACATGCAGTGCAGAAAGCAACTACACACAAACAAGATCCCACAAACTAAAGGTGGAAAAAAGGCTGCCTAAGTATGATCCCCAATCAGAGACAACGATAGACAGCTTGGGAACCATACCCGGCCAACAAAGAAATAGAAAAACTAGAATGCCCACCCAAATCACACCCCAACCTAACCAAATAGAGAAATAAAAAGGCTCTCTAAGGTCAGGGCGTGACAGTTACAGCAGCAAAGGTAGGACCAACTCCATATTACTGCCCATGATTTTGGAATGAGATGTTCGACAAGCAAGTGTCCACCTACTTTTGGTCATGTAGTGTACATCATCTATCTATCTCTCCAGTGACATAAAAACACCCCTATATTACACAGCTCACACAGAGACAGACGTGAAGGCAATTTCAACACACTGACACAGTTTTTTTATGGCGTACATTCTGAAACAGAGTGCCCCACTTATTATCATTGGCTTGTATGAGACATGGGCTGACTGAGCCATGGGCTGACTGAGGAATGGGCTGACTGAGACATGGGCTGACTGAGACAATGGGTTGACTGAGACATGGGCTGACTGAGACATGGGCTGACTGAGACATGGGCTGACTGAGACATGGGCTGACTGAGCCATGGGCTGACTGAGACATGGGCTGACTGAGACATGGGCTGACTGAGACATGGGCTGACTGAGACATGGGCTGACTGGCTTATATTTGCTGATTTACTGTATATTGCTGATTTACTGTATATTGCTGATTTACTGTAAATTTCTGCTTTTTGGCAGGGCAGTGTGGTGCTGTGTCTCTGTGTCTCCTGATGATAAGGTACAGTAAAAAAGTTATACTGTAAAAGGGGTGAAAGATCAGATGGTTATTACCATCATGAGTTGGCTATATACTGTATATGATGTAGTTACTTTAGGTTATCACAGTTATCATGGTTATCATGGTTATCACAGTTATGACTGTGAGGTTATTACAGTTTTATGTAGAGGAGATAGGCGTTTGACCCGGACTTCAACCCTGGATTTTGAATCTTGGAAAAGTACCTGGAAAAGCTAAGCTGTATCACAAAGTTCAGTAGCCTATCGAAGCACACACCGCTGTATTTCTTAAGCTATTGTGGCACCTTGTGGCCAAAGTGAGTATGCTTAAAGTACAATTTTTGTGCGTTGTTAAAACAGGGATTGATCCTTATGGACATGGTCCATTTGAAAGTAATAAACACATTAAAAAACGTTATTTTCTATTTTTAAAGAGGAAAATAAGGATTATCCACATAGTCCCCAAACACACACTCTCTCTCTCTCTCTCTCTCTCTCTCTCTCTCTCTCTCTCTCTCTCTCTCTCTCTCTCTCTCTCTCTCTCTCTCTCTCTCTCTCTCGCTCTTCCTTGCTCTTCCTCTCCTCTTCTCCTTCTCTCTCTTTTGCTCTTCTTTTTTGTCTCTCTTCTCTTTCTTTCTCTTGT
>NW_019942610.1:292797-297894 GCF_002910315.2 Salvelinus sp. IW2-2015 | reverse complement strand
GAGAAGGGGACTGGGTGTAGGGGACTGTGAGGTAGGGGATGAGGGTAGGGGACTGGAGGTATGGACTGGGAGGTATGGGACTGGAGGTAGGGACTGTGGGTAGGGACTGGAGGTAGGGGACTAGATGTATGGGACTGGGGGTAGGGGACTGGAGGATAGGACTGGGGTAGGGGATTGGGGGTAGGGGACTGGGGTATGGGACTGGGGGTATGGGACTGGAGGTTGGACTGGGGGTGAGGGGACTGGAGGTATGGGGGACTGGCGGTGGGACTGTTGAGGTAGGACTGAGGTAGGGACTTGATGATGGGACTGGGGTAGGGGACTGGAGGTATGGGACTGGGGGTAGGGGACTGGGGTATGGGAACTGGGGGTATGGGACTGGAGGTATGGACTGGAGGTAGGGACTGGGGGTAGGGACTGGAGTATGGGGACTGGGGATGGACTGAGTATGGGAATGGGGGTAGGGACGGACGGTATAGGACTGGGGGTAGGGGACTGGAGGTAGGGACGTGGGTAGGGGAACTGGAGGGGTAGGGGACTGGATGTATGGGACTGGTGTAGGGAATGGGTATGAACTGGGGTAGGGGACTGGGGTAGGGGACTGGAGGTATGGGGAATGGGTGTAGAGGGGGACTGGGGGTAGGGGAATGGGGGTAGGGGACTGGAGTGTATGGGACTGGGGGTGGTAGGGATGGAGGTATGGGACTGGAGGTAGGGACTGGAGGTATGGAACTGAGGTAGGAACTGCGGGTAAGGGGTGGGACTGGGGGGTAAAGGGACTGGATGTAGGGGACCGGGGTAGGGACTGGAGTATGGACTCGGGGTAGGGGACTGGAGGTAGGGACTGGAGTAGGGACAGGAGGTAGGGGAATGGGAATGGGGAATGGGGGTAGGAGACTGTGGGTAGGGGACTGGAGGTAGGGATTGGGGGTAGGGACAGGGGGTTAGGGAATGGGGTAGGGGACAGGAGGTAGGGGAATGGGGAATGGGTAGGGACTGGGGTAGGGACTGGAGGTAGGGGACAGGAGGTAGGGGAATGGGAATGGGTAGGGGACTGGGGTAGGGGATTGGGTAGGGGACAGGAGGTAGGGAATGGGGAATGGGAATGGGGGTAGGGGACTGGGGGTAGGGGAATGGGGGTAGGGACTAGAGGTATGGACTGGGTTGGTAGGGGATGGAGGTAGGACTGAGTAGGGATGGTGAATGGGGTAAGGGAGCTGGGGTAGGGGGAATGGGGGTAGGGACTGGAGGTATGGGACTGGGGGTTGGTAGGGACTGGAGTATGGGACTGGCAGGTAGGGGACTGGAGGTATGGAACTGTGAGGTGGAATGACGGGGTAGCGGGACTGGGGTAGGGGACTGGGGGGTAAGGGACTGGATGTAGGGGACGGGGGTTAGGGGACTCGGAGGTCATGGACTGGGGGTAGGGGACTGGGGGTAAGGGGACTGGGGGTAGGGACTGAGGTAGGGGACAGGAGGTAGGGGAATGGGGAATGGGGAATGGGGGTAAGGGACTGGGTAGGGGACTGGAGGTAGGGACAGGAGGTAGGCGGAATGGGGGTAGGGGACTGGAGGTAGGGACTGGGGGTAGGGGACTGAAGGTATGGGACTGAAGGTTGGGGATTGGGGGTAGGGACTGGGGGTATGGACTGGGGGTAGGGGACTGAAGGTAAGGGACTGGGGGTTGGGGATTGGGTAGGGACTGGGGTATGGACTGGGGTATGGGACTGGAGTTATGGATGGGGGTAGGGGACTGTGGTAGAGGATGGCGGTAGGGGACTAGGATTATGGGACTGGTGGTAGGGGACCTGGGGTATGGAACTGGGGTGTGAGGGGACTGGGGTAAGGGGACTGGAGGATAGGGATGGAGGTAGGGACAGGGAGGTAGGGAGATGGGGAATGGGTATAAAAAGGGACTGGGGTAGGGGACTGGAGGTAGGGGACAGGAGGTAGGAGGAATGGGGAATGGCGGGTAGGGGACTGGGGGTAGGGATGGCGTAGGGGAAGGAGTAGGGGAATGGGGGTAGGGGAGGGAATGGGGGTAGGGGACTGGGGTGGGGACAGGAGGTAGGGAATGGGGGTAGGGACTGGGGGTCAGGGGATTGGGGAGAATGGGGAGGAGAGATGGAGGTAGGGACTGGTGGGTAGGGACTGAAGTGATGGGATTGGGCGGTAGGATTGGGGGATAGGGACCTGGGTTTGGGGGGGTAGTGGGAAAACTTGGGGTATGGGCGGACGGTATGGGACTGGGGTAGGGACTGGAGGTATGGACTGGGGGTAGGGGACTGATGGTAGGGGGCTGGGGTGGGGACTGAGGGTAGGGGAGGATGTATGGGACTGGGGGTAGGGGACTGGGGTATGAACTGAGGGGTAGGGGAACTGGGGTAGCGGGGGGACTGGAGGTAGGGGACTGGAGGTAGGGACGAGTAGGGGAATGGGGGTAGGGGACTGGGGGCGGGGACTGGCGGTAGGGACAGGAGGTAGGGAATGGGGAATAGGGGGTAGGGACTGGGGGTAGGGACAGGAGTAGGGGAATAGGCGGTAGGGACTTGGGTAGGGGCAGGAGGAGGGAATGGGGACTGCGGGGTTAAGGGGACAGGAGGTAGGGGTAGGGGAATTGCGTATAGGGACTGGGGCGTAAGGGGACCAGGAGGTAGGGCTATGGGGAATGGGTATAAAGGGACTGGGGTAAGGGGACAGGAGGTAGGGGTATGGAGGAATGGGTATAGGGGACTGGGGGTAAGGGGACAAGAGGTAGGGGAATGGGGAATGGGGGTAGGAGACTGGGGGTAAGTTGTGTTCCTCTGGGTTTGCTTTGTGTTGTAATATGTCCTTGGTATTATTACAAGGGAAATCTTATTACCTATTTGTAGTGGCTGGTATTGATGTTATTGATCTGTAACTACAATTGGTTAATTTATCTGAATAAGGAGGACATGTCAGACTACTTGATTCATTTGAGAGTAATTTAGATCAAGGGTACTCAGTATAAATATATGTATGAGTTGTGTATGTGTGCATGATAGAAATTCTGAACAAGAATAGAGGGAGGGACTTAGGGGAGTCGGTGACCTTCTCTTGGGTGACAGAGACAAGGGTTTGTTTTAGGCCTGCTGTGTAGAAGCATACAGTCATGTCAAGACATGAGCCAGTAGCCCAGGCTAGGCTAGGCCCAGGCTAGGCCCAGCTCTTACCTTGCTTTTGGCTCCTAAACTAAACCCAGACACTAACCATGTAGTTTGGCATCAGGGTTTACTGTGTGTCAATGTAGGGGGCAACATGAGACAGGAGGACGCTTCTTGGAAAATCTGTTTAAAAATAGTCCTGCAGAGCTCTATGTGCTAAATGTCAATGAGAGCATTTTCCACATGCAGAGGGCCTACTGGCATAACACAAAGAGATAAACACACACACACACGCAGTCTTGTACAGCTAACCTTGTGGGGACACAATTCAGTCCCATTCAAAGTCCTATTTTCCCTAACCCGTACTCTAACCCTAACCCTAACCTTAACCTTTACCCTAAACCTAACCCTAGCTCCTAACCCTGAACCCTTAACGTAATTCTAACCCTAACCCTAACCCTAATACTAATTCTAAACTTAACCTTAAACCTCCTAAAAATAACATTTGACCTTGTGGGGACCAACAAAATGTCCCCAGTTGGTCAAATGTTTGTTTGTTTACTATTCTTATGGGGACTTCTGGTCAACACAAGAATAGTTAAACACTTCCAGACACACACACACACCATTTAATACACACATCCAAGGGTCAACAGGCGTGATAGGATGCATGCATATCTGCTGTAGAGTACTAGACACACTGGAGTGTAACATGGGAGTACACATTTTTTTTCCGCCCATCTGTTCAGTGTTCATTCATTCAGTGCCTGCGGCCAGGCAGCTCTTCTATTCTCTGCTGTAGTATTCTACTGTCTCTCTGGACAGCCACCGGGTTTTACAGTTTCTACCGTATAACACATTGTTTACTCCTGAGATCCACAACACATCACAGCTACAGTATTTTACATCATTATGCATAATAGCTTCCAATTTAACACTGAGACTTCAGTATTGAATGTATGATTGGACATATCATGTACATATAATGATGTGCAGATAATCAGCCACGCCCTAGTACTATTGATTGGATAGCCTGCAGCAGAACAGGAAGCGAAAAGACTGCAGCAGCAGTTGGGATCAGTGTTTAGATGTGAATGGAGATAGTAGCTATATCACGCAGCATGGCATAAGAGATGCTGAAGTGGAGACTCCCTCCCTCTCTTTCCCCTCTCTCTTTCCCTCTCTCTTTCCCTCTCTCCCTGAGCTTCACTGCAGCATGATGTCAGGGGGTGTGTGGACAACCTGACCTGAAAGACGTAAAATAGTAAACATAAATCTGTGACACTCAAAATACTATGATGTTACGTTTGGCACGGTTACATAAGACAGAAACCTTAACCCTTAACATTTACCCCTAACCTTAATCTTAACCCCTAACCTTAACCCTAACCTTAATCCCTAACCATAATCCTAGCCTAGCTAATGTTAACCATCTAGCTAACGTTGGCTACAACAAATTGGAATTCGTAACATATCATATGTATTGCAAATTCGTAACATATTGTACGAATTTAAATTCGTAACAGATCATCCGAATTGTAGTTAGTAACATATCATATGAAATGGATGATGGACATCCACAAATTAATACATACCATACGAAACGTAACATATCATACTAAATGAAGGGAGACAGATTTACATTTAATATGTCACATTTACCCCTGAGTCCAGGTTGGTGTGCAGTGGGGAGGCTGGGGTTCCCCCGCTTTGTCAGGCTAGTATTTAATGGGCATGCAGTGATGGACTGACCTGCATCCCCAGCATTCCTGCTCCAACCCCTGCCCTCCAGCCCAGCCTCCCAGCCCCCCAGCCCAGATCCCAGCATCCCTGCATCAACCTCAACATCCCAGCCCAGCTCCCAGCCTCCCTGCCTCCCAGCCCCCCAGCCCAGATCCCAGCAGTGCCCGCTTCAACCCCAACCCCCCCAGCCCAGCTCCCAGCCTCCCTCCTTTCCAGATCTCTCTCCCTT
>NW_019942610.1:287112-290663 GCF_002910315.2 Salvelinus sp. IW2-2015 | reverse complement strand
TCTCTCTCTGTCTGTCTCTCTCTCTCTCTCTCTCTGTCTCTCTCTCTGTCTCTCTCTGTCTCTCTCTCTCTGTCTCTCTCTGTCTCTCTCTCTGTCTCTCTCTCTGTCTCTCTCTCTGTCTCTCTCTCTGAGATCACTAGGGGTCCGGTTACAGGCTGCCAGAGCTAATCTAAATGATTCAGCACATCCCCTTCAACACAGTGAAGTGTTCTCTGTCTCAGCAGCACAGACACATATTGTGAGTTGGATAAAGCCTGAAGCTTCACCCTCACGCTGGTGTACAGTATGTAACCCATCCTACTGTGTCTTTGTCAAAGGCCTTGGCCTGTACTTTGGGTCAGGGAGATTAAGGTACAGTCGATTGGTATTAGGTGGAATCAGGTAGCTTTTACCTTTCAGCAAGTAATACGGATGTTTTAATAACTTGTGTTTTTTGCCTGCATGATGTGCTGTACTTAGACTTCCTCTAAAAATAGGTTATCCAGTCTGCGGTCAAAGATCCCTAATCATGAAGAACCCTGTGGAGGAGGTCCCCATTTAATCAGGTCCATCATTGTATTACATCCCTTATCCACCCCCTCTGTCCTGGGGGGTGATTAAATTGAGCTCCCGGCTTGGCCTAGGGCCCAGGCCTGGTTGTAACCGTAGCACTGAGCTGACTCATACTCCACTCAGTTTAACTCAAGCCCAGAAAGGCCTTCACATGACGACAGGATATCACTAACCCTAACCCTGGCTTGATGTCCACTTGTGTCTGCATGCTAAATCAACATATATCTCAATGCTTTCAGGTTGACCTGGCAAGGACGTTCACATTCCGTAACTCTAAGCAGACCTACCATGGCATCCCCATCATCGCTGCCAACATGGACACCACAGGGACCTTTGAGATGGCCCGGGTCCTCAGCAAGGTGAGAGTAACACACTGACAGCCTTTCACTTTCATCCCACTCTGACTGACTGACGGATAAACGGACAGACTGACAGACTGACTGACTCTCTCTCCATATCTCCCTCCAGCACACACTCTTCACGGCTATGCAGAAGCACTACTCACTGGATGAGTGGAAGACCTTTGCAGTCAACCACCCAGAATGCTTAGAGGTAAAACAGGAAGTCCCCACAGATACTCTTTCATGTCCCCCATGGTGTGAACATCGTCTATGGTGTCTGAGGCTTGTAAAGTACAAAATTTCCCCTTGGGGATAAATAAAGTGTTTTCATTGAATTAATTGCTCATACTGCATTATTCTATTGTTGACCTCCAGCACATAGCAGCCAGCTCTGGCAGCGGTAAGGCTGATCTAGAGAGACTGTGTGAGATCCTGGAGGCTATCCCTGACATAAAATACATCTGTCTGGACGTTGCCAACGGTTACTCAGAGTACTTTGTGGAATTCGTGAAAACCGTCAGGGACAAGTTCCCCAAACACACCATCATGGTAAGATGAGAGTTCTCTGTATTTTAACTCTTCTTTGTGGAGTTATGGATTTTAGCTTAGTCAGCATACATTTTTTGGTGATCAAATGTTCTTTGTTTATTAATAATACATTTGAGCAAACATGAATACAGATATACAAAATATATATAGTTTAATCCAGGTTTATATGTATTATGTGTCCACATCATGATCTATCTTTAGCCGGCAGATGATCAGGAAATAGTTTGCCATTCAAGTCTTGAGCCCTTGATAGTTACCATTGCCTTGTTTATACCTGGTTCTAACATACGTCCTTCGTCCTGATCTTATCCACATTCTGATTGTGCTCACATTGTAGCCATTGCATCTACACATGGCAAATGTGTCTCTTTGGCTGCGTTTACACAATAGCTGGGCAAAAGCTGGGCCAATAGCTGGGCAAAATATCAGAATTGGGCTGCCTGTGTAAACACAGCCTTACTCAACCACAACAGCTGCAAAACAGTTTGTTTTATGTCTTCTGCTTGCTTCATGTATGTATGTATGAAGTATTTAAATAGGTCATGAAAGGTGTGAGGTTGTTCCTTCTAAAAGGTCATGGAGGGTGAGGTTGTACCTTCTAAAAGGTCATGGAGGGTGAGGTTGTACCTTCTAAAAGGTCATGGAGGGTGGCGGTTGTACTTCTAAAAGGTCATGGAGGGTTGGAGGTTGTACCTTCAAAGGTCATGGAGGTGTGAGGTTGTACCTTCTAAAAGGTCATGGAGGGTGAGGTTGTACCTTCTAAAAGGTCATGAGGTGTGAGTTGTACCTTCTAAAAGGTCATGGAGGGTGTGAGGTTTGTACCTTCTAAAAGGTCATGGAGGTGTGAGGTTGTACCTTCTAAAAGGTCATGGAGGTGAGGTTGTACCTTCTAAAAGGCATGGAGGGTGAGGTTGTTCCTTCTAAAAGGTCATGGAGGTGAGTTTGTACCTTCTAAAAGGTCATGGAGGGTGAGGTTGTTCCTTCTAAAGGTCATGGAGGGTTGAGGTTGTTCCTTCTAAAGGTCATGGAGGGTGTGAGGTTGTACCTTTAAAAGGTCATGGGAGGGTGTGAGGTTGTACCTTCTAAAAGGTGGAGGGTGAGGTTGTCTCTAAAGGTCATGGAGGGTGTGAGGTTGTACCTTCTAAAAGGTCATGGAGGGTGAGGTTTGTACCTTCTAAAAGGTCATGGAGGGTGAGGTTGTACCTTCTAAAAGGTCATGGAGGGTGAGTTGTACTTCTAAAAGGTCATGGAGGGTGAGGTTGTTCCTTCTAAAAGGTCATGGAGGTGAGGTTGTCCTTCTAAAAGGTCATGAGTGGAGGTTGTACTTCTAAAGTCATGGAGGTGTGAGGTTGTTCCTTCTAAAGGTCATGGAGGGTGTGAGGTTGTACCTTCTAAAAGGTCATGGAGGGTGAGGTTGTTGCCTTCTAAAAGGTCATGGAGGGTGAGTGTTCCTTCTAAAAGGTCATGGAGGGTGAGGTTGTACCTTCTAAAGTTCATGGAGGTGTGAGGTTGTCTTCTAAAGGTGGGTGGGTGTTGTTTTTTTTTGGTCATGGAGGGTGAGGTTGTCTTCTAAAAGGTCATGGAGGGTGGTGAGTTGTATCCTTCTAAAAGGTCATGGAGGGTGAGGTTGACCTTCTAAAAGGTCATGGAGGTGAGGTTGTACTTCTAAAAGGTCATGGAGGGTGAGGTGTTCCTTCTAAAAGGTCATGGAGGGTGAGGTTGTACTTCTAAAAGTCATGGAGGGTGGAGGTTGTACCTTCTAAAAGGTCATGGGGGGTGGGTTGTACTTCTAAAAGGTCATGGAGGGTGAGGTTGTACCTTCTAAAAGGTCATGGAGGGTGAGGTTGTCCTTCTAAAAGGTCATGGAGGGTGAGGTTGTACCTTCTAAAAGGTCATGGAGGTGTGAGGTTGTTCCTTCTAAAAGGTCATGGAGGTGTGAGGTTGTTCCTTCTAAAAGGTCATGGAGGGTGAGGTTGTACCTTCTAAAAGGTCATGGAGGGTGGTGAGGTTGTTCCTTCAAAAGGTCATGGAGGGTGAGGTTGTCCTTCTAAAAGGTCATGGAGGGTGAGGTTGTCCTTCTAAAAGGCATGGAGGGTGTGAGGTTGTTCC
>NW_019942610.1:271673-285081 GCF_002910315.2 Salvelinus sp. IW2-2015 | reverse complement strand
TTTGAGGATTAGTGACCTTCTAAAAGGTCATAGGGAGGGTGATTGTACCTTCTTAAAAGGTCATGGAGGGTGAGTTTACCTTCTAAAAGGTCATGAGGTGTGAGGTTGTACCTTCTAAAAGGTCATGGAGGGTTGAGGTTGTTCCTTCTAAAAGGTCATGGAGGGTGTGAGGGTTACCTTCTAAAAGGTCATGGAGGATGTGAGGTTGTTCCTTCTAAAAGGTCATGGAGGGTGAGGTTGTACCTTCTAAAAGGTCATGGAAGGTGAGGTTGTTCCTTCTAAAAGGTCATGGAGGGTGAGGTTGTACCTTCTAAAAGGTCATGGAGGGTGTAGGTTGTTCCTTCTAAAAGGTCATGGAGGTGTAGGTTGTACCTTCTAAAAGGTCATGGAGGGTGAGGTTGTACCTTCTAAAAAAGTCATGGAGGGTGTGAGGTTGTACCTTCTAAAAGGTCATGGAGGTGAGGTTGTTCCTCTAAAAGGTCATGAGGGTGAGGTTGTTCTTCTAAAAGGTCATGGAGGTGAGGTTGTTCCTTCTAAAAGTCATGGAGGTATGAGTTGTACCTTAGTCTGTTTAACAAGACAAAATGTCCTAATAATTACTATTATCTAACCTGGAGGCCGTGTCTCTTTATTTTCCCTGTGTGTGTGTGTGTGTGTGTGTTGTGTGGGTGTGTGTGTGTGGTTTGTGTGTGTGTGTGTGTGTGTGTTGTGTGTGTGTGTGTGTGTGTGTGTGTGTGTGTGTGTGTGTGTGTGTGTGTGTGTGTGTGTGTGTGGTGTGTGTGTGTGTGTGTGTGTGGTGTGTGTGTGTGTGTGTGTGTGTGCGTGTGTGTGTGTGTACGTGCGTGCATGCGCAGGCTGGCAACGTGCGTGGTAACAGGGGAGATGGTGGAGGAGCTCATTCTCTCTGGCGCTGACATCATCAAAGTGGGCATCGGGCCAGGTGGGTGCTTCAGTTTAAGTGTTCCCCCTGGCAAGGTGGGTGCATGAATCTAAGTGTTCCCGGAGGCAAGGAGACTGTCCACATCTGTTCCATCTCTACACACACGCCAATCTACCTAACTGCTTCGGGCAACAAACAAAGACATTCAATAAATCCTCTAATGCAGCATAAAGGGATGTTGTAATGACCGGGGTGAGGAATTACAATAGACTATATTATGGTGTTGTATTAATGAACTTCTTTGATATGTAACAGTAATAATGAATAACGTCTCTATTGACAGGCTCAGTGTGCACCACCCGTATCAAGACCGGGGTGGGCTACCCTCAGCTCAGCGCTGTTATCGAGTGTGCAGACTCCGCCCACGGCCTCAAGGGACATATTATCTCAGTGAGACCCCCCCTTTGAATACACACACTAGACTGTAGATATGCTATCCAGTTGTTTGAGTCATCTCTCTATTAAGTTGTCTTGGGGTTGGGTCAGGGACTGACAAAGTATTGGATGACAAGTTGTTTGAGGCATTTCTCTATTTGTTAGTAATACAGAAGCAGCCATGACAAACACATTTTGGTGCGATAATTTCTGTAGCAACGTGTTACCTCTAGAGGGCAGTATTAGTCTTAAAATGGAAAGAAGCAAACATTTTTATTTTATCTTTATTTAACTAGTCAAGTCAGTTAAGAACAAATTCTTATTTACAATGATGGCCTAGGAACAGTGGGTTAACTGCCTTGTTCAGGTCAGAATGACAGATATTTACCTCGATCTAGCAACCTTTCGGTTACTGGCCCAACGCTCTAACCATTATTGAAATTGCAAAGTGATGACCACATTAAAATCTAAAAGCTGGACAACTCCAACAATGTCTTTCTCTTCCACAGGATGGTGGCTGCAGTTGCCCAGGCGACGTGGCTAAAGCTTTCGGTATGTGGACCCCCTAACACACGTGTCAAACACATTCCATCAGAGGGCCGAGTGTCTGCAGGTTTTCGTTCCTCCCTTGTACTTGATTGATGAATTAAGGTCACTGATTAGTAAGGAACTCCCCTCACCTGGTTGTCTAGGTCTTAATTGGAAGGAAAAAACAAAAACCAGCAGACCCTATCCTAACAGAACCACCTGACTTCATAACTGCCGTTCGTACATTGAGCGTGAATGGTCGTTAGACTGTATTAACAGCAGGGCCTTGTTCAACGAGGAGACACCATTTTGAACTAGCTGATCTTGTCCATGGCTGGTTGCTGATTGGCTTCCATCCTCATCCACAGGTGCAGGGGCTGACTTTGTGATGATGGGGGGCATGCTGGCGGGACACGACCAGTGTCTGGGTGAGGTCGTCCAGAAGGATGGCAAGAAGGTCAAGCTGTTCTATGGGATGAGCTCCGACACCGCCATGAAGAAATACGTAGGGGGAGTGGCCGAGTACAGGTGAGACACAGTCACCTAACAACCACTATCAGTCAATATGGGCAAGAGCATGCTAAATGACCTGTTGAATGTTACTGTGAGGGGGCCTGCTAAATGACCGGTTGAATGTTACTGTGAGGGGGCCTGCTAAATGACCTGTTGAATGTTACTGTGAGGGGGCCTGCTAAATGACCTGTTGATGTAACTGTGAGGGGGCCTGCTAAATGACTGTTGAATGTTACTGTGAGGGGGCCTGCTAAATGACCTGTTGGATGTAACTGTGAGGGGGCCTGCTAAATGACCCTGTTGGATGTAACTGTGAGGGGGCCTGCTAAATGACCTGTTGAATGTTACTGTGAGGGGGCCTGCTAAATGACCTGTTGATGTAAATGTGAGGGGGCCTGCTAATTGACCTGTTGGATGTAACTGTGAGGGGCCTGCTAAATGACCTGTTGAATGTTACTGTGAGGGGGCCTGCTAAATGATCTATTCAATGTTAATGTGAGTGGGCCTGTCAAATGACCTGTTGGATGTAACTGTGAGGGGCCCCTAGATGACCTGTTGGATGTAACTGTGAGGGGGCTGTCAAATGACCTGTTGGATGTAACTGTGAGGGGGCCTGCTAAATGACCTGTTGAATGTTACTGTGAGGGGGCCTGCTAAATGACCCGTTGAATATTACTGTGAGGGGGCCTGCTAAATGACCTGTTGGATGTAACTGTGAGGGGGCCTGCTAAATGACCTGTTGGATGTAACTGTGAGGGGCCTGCTAAATGACCTGTTGGATGTAACTGTGAGGGGGCCTGGTAAATGACTGTTGAATGTAACTGTGAGGGGGCCTGCTAAATGACCTGTTGGATGTAACTGTGAGGGGGCCTGCTAAATGACCTGTTGGATGTTACTGTGAGGGGGGCCTGCTAAATGACCTGTTGAATGTTACTGTGAGGGGGCCTGCTAAATGACCCGTTGAATATTACTGTGAGGGGGCCTGCTAAAGACCTGTTGGATGTAACTGTGAGGGGCCTGCTAAATGACCTGTTGGAAGTTACTGTGAGGGGGGCCTGCTAAATGACCTGTTGGATGTAACTGTGAGGGGGCCTGCTAAATGACCTGTTGGATGTTACTGTGAGGGGGCCTGCTAAATGACCTGTTGGATGTAACTGTGAGGGGGCCTGCTAAATGACCTGTTGGATGTTACTGTGAGGGGGCCTGCTAAATGACCTGTTGAATGTTACTGTGAGGGGGCCTGCTAAATGACCTGTTGGATGTAACTGTGAGGGGGCCTGCTAAATGACCTGTTGAATGTTACTGTGAGGGAGCCTGTCAAATGACCTGTTGGATGTAACTGTGAGGGGGCCTGCTAAATTACCTGTTGAATGTTACTGTGAGGGGGCCTGCTAAATGACCTGTTGGATGTAACTGTGAGGGGGCCTGCTAAATGACCTGTTGGATTGTAACTGTGAGGGGGCCTGCTAAATGACCTGTTGAATGTTACTGTGAGGGGGCCTGCTAAATGACCTGTTGGATGTAACTGTGAGGGGCCTGCTAAATGACCTGTTGGATGTAACTGTAGGGGGCCTGCTAAATGACTTGTTGAATGTTAATGTGAGGGGGCCTGCTAATGACTTAATGTTAATGTGAGGGGGCCTGCTAAATGACCTGTTGAAATGTTACTGTGAGGGGCCTGCTAAATGACCTGTTGGATGTACTGTGAGGGGGCCTGCTAAATGACCTGTTGAATGTTACTGTGAGGGAGCCTGTCAAATGACCTGTTGGATGTAACTGTGAGGGGGCCTGCTAAATTACCTGTTGAATGTTACTGTGAGGGGGCCTGCTAAATGACCTGTTGGATGTAACTGTGAGGGGGCCTGCTAAATGACCTGTTGGATGTAACTGTGAGGGGGCCTGCTAAATGACTGTTTGAATGTTACTGTGGAGGGGCCCTGCTAAATGACCTGTTGATGTAACTGTGAGGGGGCCTGCTAAATGACCTGTTGGATGTAACTGTAGGGGCCTGCTAAATGACCCTGTTGAATGTTACTGTGAGGGGCCTGCTAAATGATCTTTAGATGTAAATGTGAGGGGCCTGCAAATGACCTGTTTGGATGTAACTGTGAGGGGCCTGCTAAATGACCTGTTGGAATGTAACTGTGAGGGGGCCTGTCAAATGACCTGTTGGATGTAACTGTGAGGGGCCTGCTAAATGACCTGTTGAATGTTACTGTGAGGGGCCTGCTAAATGACCTGTTGGATGTAACTGTGAGGGGGCCTGCTAAATGACCTGTTGATGTAACTGTGAGGGGGCCTGCTAAATGACCTGTTGGAAATGTACTGTGAGGGGGCCTGAAATGACTGTTGAATGTTATGTGAGGGGGCCTGCTAAATGACCTGTTGGATGTAACTGTGAGGGGGCCTGCTAAATGACCTGTTGGATGTAACTGTGAGGGGGCCTGCTAAATGACCTGTTGAATGTTACTGTGAAGGGGGCCTGCTAAATGACCTTTAATGTTACTGTGAGGGGCCTGTAAAATGACCTGTTGGATGTAACTGTGAGGGGCCCTGCTAAATGACCTGTTTGGATGTAACTGTGAGGGGGCCTGTCAAATGACCTGTTGGATGTAACTGTGAGGGGGCCTGCTAAATGACCTGTTGAATGTTACTGTGAGGGGGCCTGCTAAATGACCTGTTGAATTTTACTGTGAGGGGGCCTGCTAATGACCTGTTGGATGTAACTGTGAAGGGGGCCTGCTAAATGACCTGTGGAATGTTACTGTGAGGGGGCCTGCTAAATGACTTGTTGATGTACTGTGAGGGGGCCTGCTAAATGACCCTGTTGAATTGTACTGTGAGGGGGCCTGCTAAATGACCTGTTGGATGTAACTGTGAGGGGGCCTGCTAAATGACCTGTTGGATGTTACTGTGAGGGGGGCCTGCTAAATGACCTGTTTGATGTTACTGTGAGGGGGCCTGCTAAATGACCTGTTGGATGTAACTGTGAGGGGGCCTGCTAAATACCTGTTGATGTTAACTGTGAGGGGGCCTGCTAAATGACCTGTTTGATGTAACTGTGAGGGGGCTGCTAAATGACCTGTTGGATGTAACTGTGAGGGGGCCTGCAAATGACCTGTTGAATGTTACTGTGAGGGGGCCTGCTAAAATGACTTTGGATGTAACTGTGAGGGGCCTGCTAAATGACCTGTTGAATGTTACTGTGAGGGGGCCTGTAAATGACCTGTTGATGTAACTGTGAGGGGGCTTAAACTGACCTGTTGGATGTAACTGGAGGGGCCTGCTAAATGACCTGTTGGATGTTACTGTGAGGGGGGGCCTGCTAATGTACCTGTTGAAATGTTACTGTGAGGCGGGCTGCTAAAATGAACCGTTGAATGTTACTGTGAGGGGCCTGCTAAATGACCTGTGAGATGTAATGGTTAGAAGTTGAGCTGGCCACTTTACATACTCTTTGATGTATACTCGTTGAGTGGAGCTCTGCTATATAATGACCCTGTTGAATAAGTAACTGTGAGGGGCCGCCTAAACTGACACTGTTGGATGTAAACTGTGAGGGGCTGCCTAAATGACTGTTGGATGTACTGTGAGGGGGCCTCGAATTATCTTTAACGTAGCCCGAAATGACCTGTTGAATGTTGTACCTGTGAGAGCGGCCTGACTTGACCCTTAAATGACTCATGCACATTGGTACTCTGGATGTAATGCTCGAGGGTGGCCTGATGTCCAACAATGACCTGTTGGAATTTCTGTGAGCGTTCGGAGGTCTCTTATATAATGACCTGTTGGATGTTAACTGTGAGGGGGCCTGTAAATGACCTGTGGATGTACTGTGAGGGGGCTGCTTAAATGACCTTTGGATGTTATGGAGGGGGGCCTGCTAATGACCTGTTTGAATGTTACTGTGAGGGGGCCTGCTAAATGACCTGTTGAATGTTACTGTGAGGGGCCTGCTAAATGATCTATTTCAATGTAATGTGAGGTGGGCCCCTAAATGACCTGTTGAAATGTTACTGTGAGGGGCCTGCTAAATGACCTTGTTGAAAGTAACTGTGAGGGGCCCATAAATGACATGTTGGATGTAACTGTGAGGGGCCTGCTAAATGAACCTGTTGGATGTAACTGTGAGGGGCCTGATACAATGAGCTATTGAATGTTAATGTGATGGGGCCCCCTAAAATGACCTGGTTTGAATGTTTACTGTGAGGGGGCCTGCTAAATGATCTATTGAATGTTAATGTGGAGGGGGCCTGATACAATGACTGTTGAATGTTACTGTGAGGGGGCCTTGCTAAATGACATTTACATTTACATTTAAGTCATTTAGCATAAATGACCTGTTGGATGTAACTGTGAGGGGCCTGCTAAATGACCTGTTGGATGTAACTGTGAAGGGGCCTGCTAAATGACCTGTTGGATGTAACTGTGAGGGGGCCTGCTAAATGACTGTTGGATGTTACTGTGAGGGGGGCCTGCTAAATGACCTGTTGAATGTTACTGTGAGGGGGCCTGCTAAATGACCTGTTGAATGTTACTGTGAGGGGCCTGCTAAATGACTGTTAGTGTAATGTGAGGTGGGCCGCAAAATGACCTGTGAATGTAACTGTGAGGGGGCCTGCTTAAATGACCTGTTGACAGTACTGTAGGGCCTGCTAAATGACCTGTTGGATGTAACTGTGAGGGGCCTGCTAAATGACCTGTTGATGTAACTGTGAGGGGGCCTGTAAAGACTATGAAATGTAATGGTGAGGGGCCCTAATGACCTGTTGAATGTTACTGTGAGGGGCCTGCTAAATGATCTATTCGAATGTTAATGTGAGGGGCCTGTAAATGAACCTGTTGAATGTTACTGTGAGGGGGCCTGCTAAATGAAATTACATTTACTTAAGTCATTAGCACTAAATGACTGTTGGATGTAACTGTGAGGGGGCTGCTAAATGACCTGTGGATTGTACTGTGAGGGGGCCTGCTAAATGACCTGTTGGAATGTAACTGTGAGGGCCTGCTAAAATGACCGTTGGAATAGTTAACTGTGGGGGGCCTGCTAAATGACCTGTTGGATCTGTAACTGTGAGGGGCCTGCTAATGACCTGTTGGATGTAACTGTGAGGGGCCTGCTAAATGACCTGTTGGATGTACTGTGAGGGGGCCTGCCTAAATGACCTGTTGGATGTAACTGTGAGGGGGCCTGCTAAATGACCTGTTGGATGTTACTGTGAGGGGGCCTGCTAAATGACCTGTTGAATGTTACTGTGAGGGGGCCTGCTAAATGACCCGTTGAATTTTACTGTGAGGGGGCCTGCTAAATGACCTGTTGGATGTAACTGTGAGGGGGCCTGCTAAATGACCTGTTGGATGTTACTGTGAGGGGGCTGCTAAATGACCTGTTGGATGTAACTGTGAGGGGTTTCAAATGACCTGTTGGATGTTACTGTGAGGGGGGCCTGCAATGACCTGTTGGATGTTACTGTGAGGGGGCCTGCTAAATGACCTGTTGATGTAACTGTGAGGGGGCCTGCTAAATGACCTGTTGGATGTAACTGTGAGGGGGCCTGCTAAATGACCTGTTGAATGTTACTGTGAGGGGCCTGCTAAATGACCTGTTGGATGTAACTGTGAGGGGGCCTGCTAAATGACCTGTTGAATGTTACTGTGAGGGGCCTGATAAATGACCTGTTGGATGTAACTGTGAGGGGCCTGCTAAATGACCTGTTGGATGTAACTGTGAGGGGCCTGCTAAATGACCTGTTGGATGTTACTGTGAGGGGGGCCTGCTAAATGACCTGTTGAATGTTACTGTGAGGGGCCTGCAAAGACCTGTTGAATGTACTGTGAGGGGGCTGCTAAATGATCTATTTCAATGTTATGTGAGTGGGCCCCTAAATGACCTGTTGAATGTTACTGTGAGGGGGCCTGCTAAATGACCTGTTGAAAGTAACTGTGGGGCCCATAAATGACCTGTTGGATGTAACTGTGAGGGGGCCTGCTAAATGACCTGTTGAATGCAACTGTGAGGGGGCCTGCTAAATGACCTGTTGGATGTAACTGTGAGGGGCCCCATAAATTACCTGTTGGATTGTAACTGTGAGGGGGCCTGCTAAATGATCTATTGAATGTTAATGTGAGGGGCCTGATAAAATGACCTGTTGAATGTTACTGTGAGGGACTTGCTAAATGACCTGTTGAATGTTACTGTGAGGGGACTTACTAAATGACCTGTTGGATGTAACTGTGAGGGGGCCTGCTAAATGACCTGTTGGATGTTATTGTGAGGGGGCAGATGGAGAATTAGTACTTAGAAGATTGAACTTGTTGATGTGAAGTTGCATGGTATCTTCATTGTTTTGTGTATAATACCCAGTGAAATACATTTATTTTACCCACCTTTGTTATTCAAAATCCAACTGCTGCTACCAATGTGATGTAAAAGGCAAAGTTTAAGTGTCCTCTGAATAAAAATGATTTGTAATCATGATCAGTAACATCACCATGATGTTGCTTGAACATTGTCTCAGCGTTATCAGATATACTGAGTTGGTGCTGATGTTCTCCTCTCCCTCTGCAGGGCGTCAGAGGGTAGGACGGTGGAAGTTCCTTACAGAGGAGATGTAGAGAACACCATCAGAGATATCCTAGGGGGCCTCCGCTCCACCTGTACCTACGTAGGAGCTGCCAAACTGAAGGAGCTCAGTCGCAGAACCACCTTTATCAGAGTCACACAGCAGGCCAGCACCATGTTCCACTAATCACACACGAACAGGAAAACACGCACACCTACCGCCATCACTACAAATGTGTTTCTCTCTGGACCTCTGTTGTAACATGCTCTGCATATTTGGTTATTATGTAAAATTGTGAGTAATATTATCAGAACATGATTTAAAACATTCAGTCTGCTCTGCAGAAATAAAATATGCAAGAGCCTGTTAGGGTTGCTTGAAACCTTACTACTCTGTCCATACTCAGTGGATATTACTTAGATATTGCAATAACTGCATGCTGGCTTTGAGTGCTTTACATGACGATTCCCTCTCTAGACTGATAATATTAAAGGTGCAATGCAGCCGTTTTTATCTCAATATCAAATCATTTCTGGGTAACAATGAAGTTCCTCACTGTGATTGTTTTCAATTTAAGTGGTCAAAAAGAAACAAAATAGCTTCTTAGCATACATTTTTTTGCTAGGACTTGTCTGGGAGTGGTCTGAGTAGGGAGGTGAAAACTGAAAACTAGCTGTTATTGGCAGACAGGTTTGTAACTCTCTTTCTTATCGGTCTATTAAGTAATTTACTGCCTGGTGATAGGCAGGCCAAAACTCTATGCCACCAAAACAGGTGGTCTTTTCAAGCAGCTCTTACACCAAAAGGGCATTAACATCATTGTCACAATTTCACAGTATTATTCCTATCTCATAGTGTGGAAAAAAATATAAAACACAGGAAACGCACGTTTTTTTGATGGCACTTGGCCTTTAACTTTATGAAGCCATTGCTGAATGTAATGTTAGGATGTGTTGTACTTTATAGTAGCTCTTAATGTGTCTGACTAAATAAGATCAGGCTTCAGCACAGTGAGAGGGTTAATACAGTGTGGTAGTGTCTGCTTTTCTCTGCTTTCTGTGTGACTGTGAAAGTGCTCTGGGTGTGGCGGGAAGAGAAGGGAAGCACCATCAGGGCAGTGGAATGTCAGGAATTCTGGGTTAACTAACTGCGGGGCTGTGGACTCACTCACTGTATTACACTGCTGTTGGGTTAACTTACTACATCGCTGTATTACACTGCTGTTGGGTTAACTTACTACATCGCTGTATTACACTGCTGTTGGGTGGGTTTAACTACTCGGTGGACACAATCAACTGTATTACACTGCTGTTGGGTTAACTTACTACATCGCTGTATTACACTGCTGTTGGGTTAACTTACTACATCCTGTATTACACTGCGTTGGGTTAACTTACTACATCGCTGTATTACACTGCCTGTTGGGTTAACTTACTACATCGCTGTATTACACTGCTGTTGGGTTAACTTACTACATCCGCTGTATTACACTGCTGTTGGGTTAACTTACTACATCGCTGTATTACACTGCCGTTGGGTTAACTTACTACATCGCTGTATTACACTGCTGTTGGGTTAACTTACTACATCTCAGCTGTATTACACCTGCTGTTGGGTTAACTTACTACATCGCTGTATTACTGTACTGGAACGTTCAAGGATTAAACATTACTGTAAAACAAACATACTGTAGCCTTCCTGCTGTAATCGTAATGGAGTTCCCAAAAAGGATTTGAGAGGCCTTTGTCGTGAGTAAATGTGAACATATCTGGATTAAGATCTGTTGTGTTTGTTCAGCTGTTGAAAACTGTGGAACACTGCATACAGGTAATAAGCATTGATATGTGCAGTAGTCAATGTCTTTATTTTTCATATTAAGGATAATAGCCACAGAAGAATGTTGTTTGTGATAGATTCAGACTCAGTTCAATTGCAAGCATGTACACGTGCACAGGGTCTCGATATGTATCCATACGAACACACTACTTACAATGTAAGCCCAATACGTTGCTACATTCTAAGTAGTAGTCTATGCTAGTGGCTATAGTGGAACACAGCCAGCCATGAATGGCGAGTCTGGCCTGGTTGTAGTCAGCAGACATAGTAACAGCCCTGATCTGTTTTCAGTGCAGTCCTCTACACTGACACATACTCAAATGAATGAGCCCAGGTCTAATGCATAATGATACTCCAGACAGCCACGTCTGTCTGTCTGTCTGTCTGCTTACACCCACAGCCCATTAACGAGCTACTTTACAGTACACAGTGTACCTATGACTCTCTGGAAGAACATATCTGTACACGCACAGAGAACATGCAGTGAGTAGATGTGTAGATATTTGCCTGTGTGTATGTGTGTGACGGGTGGATATGTGTGTGTGTGTATGTGTGCCTGTGTCGGGTAAGTGTGTGTGTGTTTGTGTGCGCATGTGTGTGCCTGGCGCATGGGTGTGTGTGTTGGTAGAATTACAATGAGTCAGCCAAGGTTACATAGTTTGAATGTGAATGGAAGGCCCTCTTTTGATGAGAAACATCTAGCTACGTGTTTGTTGATGTAGAGGATATGGTAATTACATGTTTGTTGGATGTAGAGGATATGGTAATTACATGTTTGTTGTGTAGAGGATAATGGTAATTACATGTTTGTTGGATGTAGAGGATAATGGTAATTACATGTTTGTTGGATGTAGAGGATAATGGTAATTACATGTTTGTTGATGTAGAGGATAATGGTATTACATGTTTGTTGGATGTAGAGGATAATGGTAATTACATGTTTGTTGGATGTAGAGGATAATGGTAATTACATGTTTGTTGGATGTAGAGGATAATGGTAATTACATGTTTGTTGGATGTAGAGGATAATGGTAATTACATGTTTGTTGGATGTAGAGGATAATGGTAATTACATGTTTGTTGGATGTAGAGGATAATGGTAATTACATGTTTGTTGGATGTAGAGGATAATGGTAATTACATGTTTGTTGGATGTAGAGGATAATGGTAATTACATGTTTGTTGGATGTAGGGATAATGGTATTACATGTTTGTTGGATGTAGAGGATAATGGTAATTACATGTTTGTTGGATGTAGAGGATAATGGTAATTACATGTTGTTGGATGTAGAGGATAATGGTAATTACATGTTTGCTGGCAGTAGAGCACTATTTCCACAGAACCTCTGCAGATAAAACAAGCCACAGATGTGTTGTCTACTGTACTGTAGATTCCTCTCAAGTTACTGAAGTATGCATCTGGAAACGAGTGCCACAGAATTAGTTTTGGCTAGCAAACCAGCTAAATGCTAACTGTAATCAAAAGGCCGGAACTTGCATTGGCACTGTTATTTTATTAGTTTGTGTATACTGAAACAATACACTGGAACTGGTATACAGACATTTTATTTTTTAACAAATTTGTTCACAAATATTGTTTTATTATTCGTAATAATAATGAAATTAATTCTAACTAGAAAACCTGCAAGCACCATCAAAAGAAAATAACCATAAAATCCAAGAAACTTGAGACTTGAGTGTATCCTACAAATAGACACACCACAATTAGAAAATAGAATTTCAATTGTAACCTTTTTTAAATTAGTAATTTTTTTATATATAAAAAGCTAGTGCAAGTACAATATTTTACACAAATTACAGAGTATGCACTCATATGATAACAAAACAAAAGAAGAAAGGTTTTCTCTTTCCCCGATACCAGCTCCTAACTATCTAAAGCCTGTACGCACTTTGTGTGGTTTCATATTTTACTGAGTAAGGTACAAACCATTTTCCCCTCTCCAAAGACCTCCACTTGATACAGGCCAGAATCTTCCGTGTCACATCATGGACATACAATACCTAGATTTGGCTCACACATACTTTCACATTGTCACTTTCTAACATGGCTCCTGCAATATTCATATACAATTTACAATATTCTCAAAAAAAATACTTGATTTAAACATATTATCTTTGGGGCCCTGAGTTTCTCATGAATATGTGATCTGACCAGAGTTTTTCCTTTTCAAAGTCACATGGTCAGGGAAAACTCAAACCCCTAGTCATCTTGTCTGACTCTTCCAATATGCAATATGAACATATAGTTCACATATACAGTACCAGTGAAAAGTTTGGACACACCTACTCATTCAAGGGTTTTTCTTTATTTATACTAGATTCTACATTGTAGAATAATAGTTAAGACATGAAAACTATGAAATAACACATATGGAAATCATGTAGTAACCAAAAAAGTGCTAAACAAATCAAAATATAGCCACCCTTTGTCTTGATGACAGCTTTGCACACTCTTGGCATAGAAAATAGTAAACATAAAGTAAAACCCTTCAATGAGTAGGTGTCTCCTACTTTTGACTGGTACTGTAGGTCCAACATTATTATCACACTGTGGCCAATCTAGTTTCTTCATCTATGCCTTTTTCTGCCCAGTATAAAGTGAGAAGAAACATAAAATATATCCACGTCCTCT
>NW_019942610.1:240352-269776 GCF_002910315.2 Salvelinus sp. IW2-2015 | reverse complement strand
CTGGTAAAATGAAGTTCCTCACTGTGATTGTTTTCAATTTAAGTGGTCAAAAAGAAACAAATAAGCTTCTTAGCATAACATTTTTTTGCTAGGACTTGTCTGGGAGTGGTCTGAGTAGGGAGGTGAAAACTGAAAACTAGCTGTTATTGGCAGACAGGTTTGTAACTCTCTTTCTTATCGGTCTATTAAGTAATTTACTGCCTGGTGATAGGCAGGCCAAAACTCTATGCCACCAAAACAGGTGGTCTTTTCAAGCAGCTCTTACACCAAAAGGGCATTAACATCATTGTCACAATTTCACAGTATTATCCTATCTTCAGATGTGGAAAAAAATATAAAAACACGGAAACGCACGTTTTTTTGATGGCACTTGGCCTTTAACTTTTGAAGCCATTGCTGAATGTAATGTTAGGATGTGTTTACTTTATAGTAGCTCTTAATGTGTCTGACTAAATAAGATCAGGCTTCAGCACAGTGAGAGGGTTAATACAGTGTGGTAGTGTCTGCTTTTCTCTGCTTTCTGTGTGACTGTGAAAGTGCTCCTGGTGGCGGGAAGAGAAGGAAGCACCATCAGGGCAGTGGAATGTCAGGAATTCTGGGTTAACTAACTGCGGGGCTGTGGACTCACTCACTGTATTACACTGCTGTTGGGTTAACTTACTACATCGCTGTATTACACTGCTGTTGGTTAACTTACTACATCGCTGTATTACACTGCTGTTGGGTTAACTTACTACATCACTGTATTACACTGCTGTTGGGTTAACTTACTACATCGCTGTATTACACTGCTGTTGGTTAACTATTACATCACTGTATTACACTGCCGTTGGTTAACTTACTACATCGCTGTATTACACTGCCGTTGGGTTAACTTACTACACTCGCTGTATTACACTGCTGTTGGGTAACTTACTACATCGCTGTATTACACTGCTGTTGGGTTAAACTTACCTTACTACATCGCTGTATTACACTGCTGTTGGGTTAACTTACTACATCGCTGTATTACACTGCTGTTGGGTTAACTTACTACATCGCTGTATTACTGTACTGGAACGTTCAAGGATTAAACATTACTGTAAAACAAACATACTGTAGCCTTCCTGCTGTAATCGTAATGGAGTTCCCAAAAAGGATTTGAGAGGCCTTTGTCGTGAGTAAATGTGAACATATCTGGATTAAGATCTGTTGTGTTTGTTCAGCTGTTGAAACTGTGGAACACTGCATACAGGTAATAAGCATTGATATGTGCAGTAGTCAATGTCTTTATTTTTCATATTAAGGATAATAGCCACAGAAGAATGTTGTTTGTGATAGATTCAGACTCAGTTCAATTGCAAGCATGTACACGTGCACAGGGTCTCGATATGTATCCATACGAACACACTACTTACAATGTAAGCCCAATACGTTGCTACATTCTAAGTAGTAGTCTATGCTAGTGGCTATAGTGGAACACAGCCAGCCATGAATGGCGAGTCTGGCCTGGTTGTAGTCAGCAGACATAGTAACAGCCCTGATCTGTTTTCAGTGCAGTCCTCTACACTGACACATACTCAAATGAATGAGCCCAGGTCTAATGCATAATGATACTCCAGACAGCCACGTCTGTCTGTCTGTCTGTCTGCTTACACCCACAGCCCATTAACGAGCTACTTTACAGTACACAGTGTACCTATGACTCTCTGGAAGAACATATCTGTACACGCACAGAGAACATGCAGTGAGTAGATGTGTAGATATTTGCCTGTGTGTATGTGTGTGACGGGTGGATATGTGTGTGTGTGTATGTGTGCCTGTGTCGGGTAAGTGTGTGTGTGTTTGTGTGCGCATGTGTGTGCCTGGCGCATGGGTGTGTGTGTTGGTAGAATTACAATGAGTCAGCCAAGGTTACATAGTTTGAATGTGAAATGGAAGGCCCTCTTTTGATGAGAAACATCTAGCTACGTGTTTGTTGGATGTAGAGGATAATGGTAATTACATGTTTGTTGGATGTAGAGGATAATGGTAATTACATGTTTGTTGGATGTAGAGGATAATGGTAAAATACAATGTTGTTGGATGTAGAGGAAATGGTAATTACATGTTTGTTGGATGTAGAGGATAATGGTAATTACATGTTTGTTGGATGTAGAGGATAATGGTAATTACATGTTTGTTGGATGTAGAGGATAATGGTAATTACATGTTTGTTGGATTAGAGGATAATGGTAATTACATGTTTGTTGGATGTAGAGGATAATGGAATTACATGTTTGTTGGATGTAGAGGATAATGGTATTCACATGTTTGTTGGATGTAGAAGGATAATGGTAATTACATGTTTGTTGGATGTAGAGGATAATGGTAATTACATGTTTTTGTTATTGTAATATGTTGGATGTAGAGGATAATGGTAATACATGTTTGTTGGATGAAGGTAATGGTAATTACATTTGGTTGGATGTAGAGGATAATGGTAATTACATGTTTGTTGGATGTAGAGGATAATGGTAATTAACATGTTTGTTGGATGTAGAGGATAATGGTAATACTGTTTGCATGGCAGTAGAGCACTATTTCCACAGAACCTCTGCAGATAAAACAAGCCACAGATGTGTTGTCTACTGTACTGTAGATTCCTCTCATAGTTACTGAAGTATGCATCTGGAAACGAGTGCCACAGAATTAGTTTTGGCTAGCAAACCAGCTAAATGCTAACTGTAATCAAAAGGCCGGAACTTGCATTGGCACTGTTATTTTATTAGTTTGTGTATACTGAAACAATACACTGGAACTGGTATACAGACATTTTATTTTTTAACAAATTTGTTCACAAATATTGTTTTATTATTCGTAATAATAATGAAATTAATTCTAACTAGAAAACCTGCAAGCACCATCAAAGAAAATAACCATAAAATCCAAGAAACTTGAGACTTGAGTGTATCCTACAAATAGACACACCACAATTAGAAAATAGAATTTCAATTGTAACCTTTTTTAAATTAGTAATTTTTTTTATATATAAAAAGCTAGTGCAAGTACAATATTTTACACAAATTACAGAGTATGCACTCATATGATAACAAAACAAAAGAAGAAAGGTTTTCTCTTTTCCCCGATACCAGCTCCTAACTATCTAAAGCCTGTACGCACTTTGTGTGGTTTCATATTTTACTGAGTAAGGTACAAACCATTTTCCCCTCTCCAAAGACCTCCACTTGATACAGGCCAGAATCTTCCGTGTCCACATCATGGACATACAATACCTAGATTTGGCTCAACATACTTTCACATTGTCACTTTCTAACATGGCTCCTGCAATATTCCATATACAATTTACAATATTCTCAAAAAAATACCTTGATTTAAACATATTATCTTTGGGGCCCTGAGTTTCTCATGAATATGTGATCTGACCAGAGTTTTTCCTTTTCAAAGTCACATGGTCAGGGAAAACTCAAACCCCTAGTCATCTTGTCTGACTCTTCCAATATGCAATATGAACATATAGTTCACATATACAGTACCAGTGAAAAGTTTGGACACACCTACTCATTCAAGGGTTTTTCTTTATTTATACTAGATTCTACATTGTAGAATAATAGTTAAGACATGAAAACTATGAAATAACACATATGGAATCATGTAGTAACCAAAAAAGTGCTAAACAAATCAAAATATAGCCACCCTTTGTCTTGATGACAGCTTTGCACACTCTTGGCATAGAAAATAGTAAACATAAAGTAAAACCCTTCAATGAGTAGGTGTCTCCTAACTTTTGACTGGTACTGTAGGTCCAACCATTATTATCACACTGTGGCCAATCTAGTTTCTTCATCTATGCCTTTTTCTGCCCAGTATCAAGTGAGAAGAAACATAAAAATATACTCCACGTCCTCCCCAATGGAGGAATTAATCTCATTACGACAACATCCTCAACACCTGTATACTAGGCCCTGGGACTAGAGCTCTGTCCAACATCCTCAACACCTGTATACTAGGCCCTGGGACTAGAGCTCTGTCCAACATCCTCAACACCTGTATACTAGGCCCTGGGACTAGAGCTNTGTCCAACATCCTCAACACCTGTATACTAGGCCCTGGGACTAGAGCTCTGTCCAACATCCTCAACACCTGTATACTAGGCCCTGGGACTAGAGCTTTGTCCAACATCCTCAACACCTGTATACTAGGCCCTGGGACTAGAGCTCTGTCCAACATCCCCATTAGCACACTATTTAGAATGAAGCAAAGTATTGGGCATGTATCCTTAGTGGTATGCTAGTATTGACATGGGAACAAAGCCTAGCTACTACTGCAATGTCTTAACATACATTAGACCACTCCTTCCATTGGAATGACCTCTGTGGCTTCTTCCTAGCCCAAAGGCCAGCAGATGGAGACATTGAGTCAGTTTCATCTTACCGTCCAAACGCATTGTATACAGCCGGCAATAAATTACTATCCCTCGTTGACCGGTTCGTACTTGAAACATTCTCAATTCAGGCTGCAGAGGCTTCGGTATCCTCTTTAACTTTATTTAATGGCGGGAAAAAGGGGGTAAATATGCATACCATTTTCAACCACAATGCTTGAGTGGCTAAATGCTAATCCTGGATGTTGTGTCGTGTTCAGCCAATCAAGTTGAAACTATCAAAACAGGGTGCTGCATTAGCAGCATTGCATTAGTGGAAACCAAGACTGTTCTCAGGGCAGACCTGGTTGTAGCTAGATGTGTTTGAGTCGAGTCAGGGACAATTTTTCCATTTTAGCTAACCCTAACCCTTTTCCTAACCTTAACTTAATTATCCTAACCTGCCACGTTAATTCTCCTAACCTGCTACATATGTTCTCGTAACCTGCTACGAAAAGTCACTTCTGCTAGTCAAAACCGGCAGACCCGCCCTGAGAACAGCGTTGGTTTCCACTAATGCGATAAAGTGCTGCGTAATGTTAGGGGGGGGGGACTGCTTCCTGCAACCTGATTGGCTGAACGTGATACACAACATCCGGGACTAGTGTTTAGTCACTCTAGTGGTGTAAAATGGTTCGCATATTTCCCCCTTCCACCTAATAAAGTTAAAGAGGAAACCAAAGCCTCTGCAGCCTGAATGGAGAATGTTTTAGGTACGAACCAGTCCACGAGGGATACTAATGTATTGTCGGCTGCATACAATGCGTTTGGACAGTAAGATGAAAATGACTCAATGTCGCCATCTGCCGGCCTTCTTCCTGTATCCTCGTACAATACAATCTGTTTACCTGTTTTGATTCGATCAACAAAATGAACTGGGGGAAAATACACATGAAAAACAACAACAACAGCAAAAAGAACCAGGAGGTTGGAAATGCGTGCATAACAAGTTGTAATGAACACCCATTGTTTTCTCTCCCCCTCAACACCAGTTAAGAGTTGACACTGTCCAACAGGGGAGTAGTAGGGAGTAGTGTGGTGTCATGTCACTGGGCAGACACTAGGGGGAGCTCCTGTTTCTACCGTTCCAGAACTCACCGATACAAACTCACCTCTTTGTTTTTATTTTAGCCCCTTTTATCAAACATTGTCAGTTAGGTTGAGGAGTGGGGAAGTAGGGGCTTTGTATTTTTGTGTGAAATATTATATTACAGAAGTACAATATCTTGTAGAGCATTCATTGGCAGCATTTAAAAAAATCATAGGACATTTATTTGCCCATTTCTTTAAGATATTTCAAGTCTTCTTTTCTTCTTTTCTTAAGAGGTGTGTTCTTACAGATCTCAAATACATACACTGACAGTTTGGATTGCTATAGAGGTCTGTGACAGACATGGGTTGGTGGTGATGGAGTACATCATCTATATAACATGAGTTGGTTGTTGGTTGGTTCTGATTGGCTCCGTCTCTCATCATGTCCAAGTTTGTCTTTGCCTGCCTTGCCAGTCCTTGTGTTGTGTCTCAGCTCTCTGTGTGACTTGCAGCCTGTAATGCGGATACCACTCTCCGCTTACGTCTCCACATATGTCCAGTTTGACCAGCAGCCAAACCAAAGGTCGACGGAGAGAGTCCAACTCCCAGACATGTCTTTAGCCACAAGGCTGTGTGTTCTGACCAGTAGACAACATTTACTGGACCCCAGCTGACAGAAGACCCTTTTCTGGGCTTCAGAGTGTGTAGGGGTCAAAGGTGGGAAGTCAGAGAGCACAGAACAGGCCGTATCTCTGAGTAAGTGAGTGTCTGTCAGCTGGTCGTTATAGATAGAGTGGGATAAAGATAGATGTGCTGAATGATGGGCCTTCACTGCAGGACCAGGACAACCGATGCCTCCTCACTAAACGTCCACACTAAGAGCACATAGCCATCTCCAGCATATAACAGTACAATAAGAATCCTAATCATAATAATCTATATAATAAATTATATTTATATATTTATTATATAAATATAATAACTAATTATAGTAATAACCCATATCGAACAGCCCACCAACATTAAATCGGGGGGGGGGGCATGACGATGGCGACTTAACCATTTTGGTTAATGGGCGTATTGAAGTTTTCTATGCCTGAGTTGGTTATCCAGCGGTACGGACATTTATTGACAAGACGTCAAACAACAGTCAAGTTTCAACAAAGGAATCCTGATTGAATTCTGTTCAGTTTAAACACAAAAAGGTGCCAAAACCATTCTCTTTTTTTTTGCCAAAAAATAAACAAAAATAAAACAACAACATGGCAATAAACAATAAAAACAACAACACATGCCTTTTCTTTTCAAAACGCTGAAGCTCACACCAACATTCATTATATTTGTCATTTGTGCAAGAAGTAAATAAGCAAATAAAAAAAAGACAACAAGGTCAGCTGTGTGTGCTCCTCCAATGAGGAGGCTTGTCACAAAGTCACATGAAACATTCCCCAAACAGACGTCCAATCACGTCTCCTGACAGAGTCGAGTGCTACAAAGGAGACTAAGACAAGGAAAAGGTCCTATTCCGAAAAGGTAGGTAAATAAAGAAAGCAAAAGTATTTTATACAATAGGACCAAACACAAAAAAAGAGGGTGCGTCCATGAGAAAAATACTTCCTGGTTATAATGTGGAACCAGGAAACCCGCCTAGCGTCTTAACTCGTTGGACCCAAGAACGTGCCGGACGCTAGGCGGGATGGAGCCAATAGAGTCTCTCTCTCTCTCTCTCTCTCTCTCTCTCTCTCTCTCTCTCTCTCTCTCTCTCTCTATATATATATATATAGAATGTTATACCTCTGGAAAGGCCTTGGTCTGAGATGAGGGTTTAGACTAGACCGTTCCTCTGGGTTTAGAAAGTGCTGAAACAGTATCAAGTCTACGCCGTTAGTCGGCTACTTTAAATGTGCATCTTTATTGGTTGGTTTTACAAAAGTGGTCCCCACTAATATATTAGGTTATAATAACTCTGTCATCTGTCTTTTCTCTCTGGACCTTATTGAGGGTTAGGGCTAGTGATCTCAAAGTCCATAGGAGAGAACACCACACACACGCACACGCAGGCACACACACACGCACATATACACACGCACACAGAAAATAAACAACATCATTATGAAAGGCTGGTGGGGACAACCTATCTCAAGTTTAAACAAAAAAGTGTACACACATATTTCCACATACCTGTATGTAACTAGCCTTAGGCAAACATGTCTCTCCACACTCTCACACAGCCATTGACATGATGCAGATGAACAACACACAGTAGAAACTGGACAGAGGCCAGGAGTACTAACACAGAGCACAAGTCTTTCTAAGGGAACAGGAATGTCCCCTTACTTCACCAGAGGCTGATAAACATTGTAAATCCACCTGAAAGCCAACAGCCCCAGGGCAGGGAGACTCTCTATGTCAACACTACATACATACCTCTTCCACTGACATCATGGTACTACCATGTCACCTGTCCTTCACCTCTCCCTCACAAAACCACAAACATCCCAAGAATGGCTCTCCAAGGACAAGCACAGTACACCTCTCCCTAGCCAGGCGCATGTCTCTGTCTTTCGATATCACTCATTACTATTTTTCTTCTTCTCTATCTTACATCACTCTCTGACTGAGTTTTCCTGGACTGCAGAATGGAGAATGGTTTTGTGTATCTAGCTTCTTGACAGTCAGACTGTAAATTAACTTCTAGCTGGAGCGGTGACTGACAAAGCATTCCATTTACTGAGGTCAAAGACATACTTCTACATACCGGTAGGCGTGCGTATGCTGCCAGCTTGACACACAGGCAATATGCTCACTCAATTTCCATTCTTATCCACCCACTCTGCACTAAACCTTCCTGAGTTATAGAAATCTGTCTAGTGTGAGGCAAATGAAATTGAAGACAATTTAGGGGCACAGTAAAGGAGTACGGACAAAGACACGTACAGTACATGGTTAACAAACATCAGACAGGGACAATGCTACATACACTTGGCACAACAATGGGAGAGAAAAAAGTATAAACAAAGACAACTATTGCACATACTGTATGATTCCAAGGACAACGGGAATCATTATCCTGATAGATAAGAACTGGGACTACCTGAACTAGAAATAAAAAACACTAAATATAATTAAAATAACAATGTGTAATTGCCACAAGCTCTGCTGTCCCCTCCATCTAAATACTACTTTATTTTAACCTCACACAATTTTAGTACAACTTGGATACAACCTTATAACAAGCCACTATATTGTATTATACATTAGGCTAAATCTCCTGACTGCATTCCCCTTACTTTGAGTCCTGTCCTCTACTACCTACCTGTCATGCCCACTACGCCTCTCACCTCTCCAACTAACCTGACTGCTTTGATTGTAAAGCTGACCTAAGCAGACATTGCAGATCAGGTGAATGTAGATTCCTGTCATGTGTGTGGGTCTGTTGTTGTGTGTGTGTGTGTGTGTGTGTGTGTGTGTGTGTGTGTGGTGTGTTGTGTGTGTGTGTGTGTGTGTGTGTGTGTGTGGTGTGTGTGGTGTGTGTGTGTGTGTGTGTGTGTGTGCGTTGTGCGTGGTGTGGTTTTTTTTGTTTATCCTAAAACAAGAAAAACAAACTGTGGTGAATCTCTGGGTCCCATAACACTCATCTCAACACGCAAGCATCCCACTGCAGCATGAACACTGTTACTTATATGTCTCTAACAGAAATAAAAAGTGAGCGTGTGTGTGGTGTGGAACTAGGGGGAAATGTGCGTGTGGGGGGAGAAAAGGCAGTTGCACATGTAAGGCCAGGCCATTGATGAAGGTAGCTAGCGGTTGCTGAGGTAAACTAACTAACTGGTTGCTGAGGTTCTAGAGAGGGTATGACAGAGGCTGGCTGGCCATGGATTCCTGAACTAGGAGTCAGAGGTTAGAGGTCACTAGTGGGTGTAGCATCATGGGTACTGTAGTCCTTACTGGACAGTCTGTCACTGCATATGTGAATAACTCCCTGAATTTTTTGAATGGCAGCCGTGCAACTGCAACAACTTAATAGGAATTGAAGATGTGCTGAAATGACTAGGCTGGTATGTTAACGGCTGATTGAATTCTTTGAAGGGTGTATGTGAGCCTGTATGTGAGCCTGTATGTGAGCCTGTGTGTGAGCCTGTGTGTTGTTGTGTGTGTGTGTGTGTGGTGTGGTGTGTGTGTGTTGTGTGTGTGTGTGTGTGTTGTGTGTGTGTGTGTGTGGTGTGTGTGTGTGTGTGTGTGTGTGTGTGTGGTGTGTGTGTGTGTGGGTTTTTGTGTGTGTGTGTGTGTGTGGAAGCAGCTCTTTATTTTGGTTCTAACAATGAGGGAGACGGTTTTTATTGCAGAGAGCTTCTAGAGGAACGAATTGACATGTTATAGCCAGCCAAGAGAGAGATGAGAGGAAAGGCTTTTAAACTATGGGCTCTCTGAAACACAGCTTCACCCCCCCATCTGTGGCTGGCCATACAAGGGAGGTATGAGAGGAGGAGCACTCTAATGGGTTATATGTATGCTTGTTGTCTGACTATTGCTATTGGAAAGCACGCCCACACACAACTGCCATGATGCTATGCATTTGCACAGAAACATTACCTGAAAGGGTTTGATTGGTGAATGGTGTGTGTGTCATTGTTTTGCTGTATTTCCATAATGAGAGTTTAGGAGGTGGTAGTCAGTCAGAACAATACTTAACTCAACCAGGGTCTCATTTGGTTCAATGTGTATGAATGCAAAACCATATACAATTCCGTATCTTAATTGAGCCAGTTTCACAGAGCAGGAAATAATCCTGCAGCAACATCCTGCAGCACAATGATAATTTTTATGTAGATTATAATTAATAGATTGTTTTATAGGGGTTGAAATGTTTCATCGGGGCAAATCAAGTCTGAAATTTGAAAGTGGAAATTACAACGTAAGAAGCATTTTTAACCTTGAATACACTACAAGTTAGAATTTCTTGCTGTGCAGGGATACTCCTGCAACAACAAGATGATCAAATTAAGATACGGCATCTGTATCTAATGGTTAAAAACCTGCTATTTTACCCAGTTTGTGAGGGCTCTAGAAGGAACAGTCATTAATATACCCATCATGCCCTTACACACACACACACACACACACACACACACACACACACACACCACACACACACACACACACACCACACACACACACACATTTTCATAAACTACCTTTAGAAGACATAATAAAACAATGTTATAAAAGAACAAATGAAGATGCACTGCCGTGGTGTTGATCTGAGAAACCCTGTTTTATTATAAAAAATAAAGCATTTTCAAACCTATACGGGGGTGTATACTCACTCACCATCACCCATCTGTCTTTATCCATCCATCCATCCAAGTCACACATCCATCCGTCCATCACTACGCCGACCACCCGCATCCATCCTCCTATTTCACCACAGTCCACGTAGGAGTTGTTCTTAACCACAGATCTAGGATCAGATTAGCCTACACCAGAGGAGGCTGGTGGGAGGAGATATAGGAGGACGGGCTCATTGGAATGGATGGAATGAAATATATGGAACAGTATCAAACATATGGAAACCACATGTTTGACTCCGTTCCAATATTCCAGCAATTACATTGAACCCGTCCTCCTATAGCTCATCCCACCAGCCTCCTCTGGCCTGCACCCACTCCTAACACTAACCATTAGCCGGATGAACTAAACATTTGAACCTAGAGCAGTAGTTAGAAGCAACTTCTACATACTTCTAGTTCTCTGCCACATCTTCTACCACCTAAACACACCTGAAAATCGCGGCCAATCAGAGAGCTCAACAGGTGTACCTGCTGGTGGCCCCGCCCCCATCTCCACAATGTCTCTCAACCAAACACGCAACAAGTGGGCGGGACTTGGACATGCCACAGGTGTGGTCCAATGAGGAGCAGAGAGCAATCAGCATGGATCACACTTGTTAAATAACTGCTACAATTCAGTAAAATGGGGTTTCAGTTCTGTGTGTGTGTGCAACCTAGCTGAAAACATAGTTGTGTCTGAAATGGCATCCTATTCCCTATATAGTGCACTACTTTTGGCCAGTGCACTATATAGAGAAAAGTATATTTTGAACACAGTCAAAAAGTAATGTCACCCAACTGACTACCTCTCCAGATGTGCAAATTGCAAGTTTCTCTTAAGTAGAACTCCAAAAACAGAAACACTGGACATTTTACATTGGATATATCATATTAAGTTATATGATATTTCTATACACATATCCAAACACACGTACACACACACACACACCAACAAACACACACTGCACAGAGCACTGAGACTAACTATCATCTTCGTCTGCTACTCAAATCTCTTGGCTTCTCTATATCATCAAGTGGAAATATCTATGCCACAAAAGTATTTGTATACATACTAAACGTATATCAACAAGTATGAAATACATACAATCCTCTCCTTTAGGAGAGTGCCTGTCTGTGTGGGTACTGTATTCCGTGTGTGTGTCCGTGTGTGTGCTCTTGTGAGTGTGTGTGCACTAACACATACCTGCATTCATGCACACTTGCATACGTACATTATGTATATGACGCCCTTCAGATATTCTGTGGCCAGAGCGTCTATAACTGTCTCTCAATCTCGTCCACAACATACCTGGACATTCCCACAGTTATTCCCATTCTTTACCATTCTTCTTCTGGATTTCATTGACCTTTGATATCCTTGACAAGGCAGTTACGTGTCGAAAAGTACATTTTTTGACCACACGCATATTTTGAAAAGCATGTTTTGATTTGAGTAAAGTGCCTCAACAAAAAGCACTCTCTGATATTATACCTTCTTCTATATTCCTCTTCTCTCCTTCCCTCCCTCTCCTAACTGGCACTCACTCCATCACATGTCACATTCATCCCTTTCAAAGGTAATGTGACCCCAAGACACCAAGACACCATCATGACCCCCTTCATCGTTCAAAAGTGCTGCTGCCACAGAGTTCTACTTCTTCCTTAAGTCAAAATAACAAAAACATACAGTACTGTGTTAATGAAGAGATCAATAATAATAATAATAATAATAATAGTTGTGTTATCATCAGTTGGTGAGTGTGACAGGTGTGCAAATGAAAGTGCTTCAACACAACATCCTGTCCCTCTCCTCTCTAAAGACTCAACACTGACTTTCTGACAGAGTCCCAAATGGCAACCTATTCCCTACATAGTGCACTACTTTTGACCCGGGCTCATAGAGATAGGGCCTTGGTCAAAAGTAGTGCACTATATTGAAATAGGGTGCCATTTGTAACAAAACCTCTTTCTTTCTGCCTCTCTCTCCATAAGAATACAAATAAAAAGGTTGCACCAAGTAAAAGGATGGAGTATAATCATCTTCCTATTTTCATAGTTCATTTCAACCTTTGTGATTGCAAATCTATGCATTGTTAGGGTATAAAGGAATAACATAGACATTTAACTTAACCACCTTGGTTGAAACTATACGTACATACATGTGACCCCTGATCTCAAAGTTCTAGACAATCATCAAATATATCATTATCAACTCACTGGGCAAGATAGGATGAAAGGTCAAAATTGACAAGAAAAACTAAATTAAAAAGTTAAAATAAAAATGTTTCAAAAACAAAAATAATAACATAAAGACATCAGTGTCAGCAAAACATAACAAAGGAAGGAAGAGTTTCCTCTTTCTAGAGGCACACTGGCGCCGCTCGATGACCTCACCTGGCTGGACTGGCGCCGCTCGATGACCTCACCTGGCTGGACTGGCCTGCCGGATGACATCACCTAGCTAAGTGGTCTAGATGGATGAGTGTTGAGGCTTCCGGTGACCCCTTGTTTAGGATTAGATGTGTAGTCATGAGGGTTTAAAATGGCTACAGACGCTTTTTGAACTGTCTTATCTAAAGACGTCTTGAGTCACTTGGGATAAATGACATCATATCAACTCAGTCTGCCACCATGGCAACTGGGTGGCGTCGAGAGTGATTAAGTCCAGACTTCCTGAACACTCTCGTCAGTAGTGCCTGTATCAGGAAGTGACATCACAAAGGAAGTGACATCACTCACGGGTCTACATTACACCCGTTTAGTCATGCCCCTAGCCGCTATTGGAAAGCTAATGTTTTAAGCTACATGTTTTATTCATTTTATGTATTTGTCCACCTGCAGCCATCACATGACCAGAGAGGTATCACGCAGTGCTCTTGTGTGCCACAAAACCACCAATAAAACATCTACAAAACTTCACAAAACCCCTCGCCCAGAGATTTGTGAAAAAAACAAAAAAACAATTGCACCGGTTGCTTGTTTACGAAATACCGAACGCATCTATTACAATGTTATTACCAACTTAACTTAATGTAAGGTGATAACATGTAAGTACTGGGTAAAATTTTGCCTACAGTACAGAAATCCGGGTAGAAAATAAAAACAAGGAAAAAATCTAAAATAAAGATTTTATGTGGGCTTTCTTTCTTTCTTTTTCTTTTTTGAATCTCCATCCAATCCCATATTTGAATTAACAGTCTTGTTTTAATCTCCTGCCTTCACTACTTGCCTATATTTGACCTGCCTTCGATGCTGATCTTTACCTCCTGAGTGATAAAGGAAGGTTTGGGCAGAGTCAACGGGGGCTCCTTCTCGCTCCTCTCCACCTTACGGCCCTCGGGGGCCGACCATCTCCTCTTGCGGCTCACCGGCTTGGCGGCACCACCACTGGATTCTGAATCTCTAGGCTGGCCTCCTTTCGAGTTGGCCTCTCCCCCGGCGCCGAACCTCAGTTCCCCATTCTCTGAGGCGATCTGAACACCTCCACCTGCTCCAACCACCACTCTCCCACATCCACTCCTGGAGCCCCTCTGGCCCACCCCGTTCTCTTGCTCCCCGTGTCTGGCTGACCTGGAGGATTTGAGGGGGCCGTGGATGGAGCCCATATTGCAGCTGGTAGTGATCTCAATAGCCTGGTTCTGGGTCTGCTGCGTCTTCTTCAGGGAGCCGTTCCTCAAGTTCTTCAGGGTGAGGGAGATGCAGACGTCCCCCACTGAGAGCTTGGTGCAGGGTAGTTCTAACAGCTGAGTGGTCCGGTCCGGGCAGCACGATGACCAGCCCTGGCCGAATACGAAGAAGGGATACTCCAGCAGCACCTCCACACTCACCTGAAGGAGAGAGAGAACAGACAGGAGAAAAACAAGTTAAATATCAGACATCATATACATGAACTCAGAGAAGAAACTACCTCAAAAGAAAAAATCTGAAAAGCACAAAAGACGAGAAGAGAGAAAAGAGATAAGAATGAAAGTCTTTGATACAGTAATGCTCTGAGGCTGACCATGTTTCAGAGACAGAGAATGGGGGGAGATAGACAGAAGCTGGTTTGAGGGGTTGGCTGAACCGGAGAACAGACATGAAAAAGATGATGAGATTTTAACAGACCCCCGAGAGAGAGAGAGAGAGAGAGAGAGAGAGAGAGAGAGAGAGAGAGAGAGAGAGAGGGAGAAAGAGAAACGGGGGGGAGCGAGAAAGAAATTGAGAGAGAAAGAAAGAATAAAAGAACAAAAATATAGAGAGAGAGCGAGAGAGAGAGAAAGAGAGAGAGATAATGGGCGAGAGAAACTGGAATACCAGAACATTTGAAAAAACAGATCCATGACAATCCCACGTGGTCATATATACAGCTAGCTGAGTAGCTCACATTCTAGTCCTTCATCTTTAAACTCCTTTGAACCTCCTACACATGTCATGATTCATCATCATCTTCACACACTGAGAAGGTGTGTGGGAAAAGTCTTATGTGGTTTGAGCAAGTTGCGTGTAACATGGATATATGGATGGAAATAGGTGTCCTATGTAATAGACAGTAGAGAGAGGAGATGGTTTTAGAAGTGTTCTGAGAACTGTGAGAAGTTTTCCCAGCAGAGGCTATGAAGCATGTAGGATCCTCATAGGTGGCAAACAAGAGGGAAACTGACTATAGAACACCATAATAGTCTATGGAGTAAATGTGATGTAAATACTATGATTGCCAAGTGTTCTTGATGTAACATTTCATGTCATTCTAAGCATGGACATTAAGGACCCTGTCTGCCCCTTACCTGTGATTATCAATGTTATCAATGTTACTATTGTTGAGCATGCTTAGTGTTTGGACAATGTTTTGCCTTCATAAGTACGTGTTCTCCTACCTGAGCGCGATGCTCGCCCACGGAGAACTGTACGATGGCGAAGTTGGACGTGTGGCTGCCGTCGATGCGTTCCACGGTGGACGAGTCTATCTTCAGCTCGCTGCTGATCTCAGCGCTCTGGATGAAGTCCTCACTCTTCAGGTCCTCCACGCGCTTCAGCTCCCCGTCCGCCAGCTGGATGATAGAGCCCTTGATGAAGTAGGAAGGCAGCGACGGGGCCGAGGAGGGGGCTGAGGAGGGGGCCGTGGGAGCTGGGACCACGGGGAGGTGTAGCTGGGCCTGGACCACAGTACCTCCAACCCCGGCAGGGTGGGAGAGAGGGGGATAGGGTGCCGGGACCTCGAATAGATGCTCATCTTTAGGGTGGGGGTTAGGGTTGGTAGTGTTGGTGACGTAAGTGTGGGGTAGCGTGGTGGGGAAGGACTGTGGTTGGGTTGTAGTGGCTATGTGGGCAGCATGGCCAGCCTCCAGGCTGGTGACCCCGGCCCCACTGACGGGGATGATGATAGGTTGAGACCCTGGGGCCCCTGGGATGAGCAGGTGCTGGGGCAGACTGGTGTGGTACCGCTGCCCTCCTGCACTCCCAGCCAGGTAGCCGATGATGGGCTGCCCGCCGGGGCCAGCCTGGTAGAAGTTGGTGTTGGTGGAGAGTTGGCCCAGGGAGAGGGGCGAAGCATCGCTGGCGCTGTGTGTGGTCTGGATGACTGTGTGGGTGTGAGGGGACAGGGAGCTGACGGCCGCCTTCAGACTCTCCACACTGAGCGGAGGGGGGAAGGTGAACATGGAGGAGGTGGAGGAGGAGGAGGAGGGGGTGCAGGACACAGGTTTACCCAGGAGGAGGCTGCCTTTCTCTGTGTGCGAGGCGGCGGATGGCGGTAGTTTGTCGGGGCTGTGGTTGTCTGGTCCTCCGCGGCTGTTGGGCACTAGCATTAGAGAGGTCCTTAGCCCTGATGCATCATGGGAGGTGTAGGCCTCATAGTGATGCTGTGCGCTCTGCTGCTGGTGGAGTTGGTGGTACTGAGAGGAAGAGGAGGAAGAAGAGGAGGGGGTTCCTTTGCTTTCCTTTCTCTCATAGCGGCCCCTCTGATCTCCATTGTGCAACTCCCTGGGCCGGCCCTCCTCTCTCTTAGTCAGGGGCCCCTCAGGGCCGGGGCCTGTGTACTGGACCAGCACCTGGGAGCCCCCGCTGAGGGCCAGGGTGTGGTGGGGATGGGAGTGCAGGTGGAGGGGCAGGTGGTGTGTCCCACCGTGGGGCGAGGGAGCAGTCTGGGGGGCCACGCTCAGAGAGGAACCAGAGATCTGGGACTGGGAGGTGATGGTGGTGTTGGGGTAGGGGTCAGGGTCAGGGTGGGAGCGTTGGGATGTGGAGGTGGGTGGAGGGGGAGAGAGGAGCTGGGAGGAGATGTAGCCAGCGTAGGGGCCTGTGTAAGGGGAACTGATGAACTGGAGGTTGGGGGGCAGCTGGGTGTACTGGATCGTCCCCCCTGGTTGGGACAAAGCAGAGGTGTACATGGCAGGGAGGGATGTGGTCACCACTCTGGACTGATGTGATGAAGAGGAGGAGGAGGAGATGGAACAGATAGAGGAAGGGACCAGGAAGTCTGTGTGCGTGGTGATGGTGGAGCATAGCGGTTTGTACTGTGGCCCGTCAGACTCAATGGGAGTGCTGATACGCTGCCCACCTCTACTGCCATCGAGGCCACCTCCGCCACTGTCTCTATCGTGCCCGCTGTTGTGCCCGCTGGCTACGCTGGCCAGCCATGCCAGGTTCTCTCCGCGCTGGCTCTCACTGGCAGGCGCCATCACCAGGGGCCTCTCGTCCACAGTGCTGGCTGGGAAATCTCTCTTCTTGGGGGGCAGACACTCGTTGCTGCGCTCCTGGTTGGACTTCATACTGTTATCTTTTCTCTCTCAACTTCCTGTGACATACACTAGCCTTGGATTGTCTCTCTCACACTGTCACTTTAGAATTCTCTTTCTGTTCCTATCTCGGTCTTTCCCTCGTTCACTCTCTATTTCACTCCTGTCTTTGGCTGTCTCCCTCACTCTCTCTCTGTCTCTTGGCTTTTCCTCGTTGACAGAATAGGCCCTCCTGCTGGTTGTGTGGGTGGCTGGGGTCAGAGGACTGGAAGGTTGGAGGGGGTAAGTTAGAGGGAGTAGGGGGTAAGTTAGTGGAGGGAGTAGAGAGGGACGGAGGGGGTCTGTCCTGTCCTGTAGCTCAGCGTCTGTCGGGCGCCTGGCTCTGGCTCAGCGAGAAGCAGAGAGGGGCACACCTGCTGTTGCCGTGGGAGCAGCGAGAGTCACACCTGCCGTTTCCGTGGAGAGAGGAAGAGAGCCGTCCGTCAACTTCATGCGGAATCATTTCCCTCTGAGAGCTAGCCTCCTGGATGGCAGCGGGAACCTGGGGAAAAAGAAGAACACACATTAGGCTCTCCAACACACACACACACACATTAGAAACTGAACACACACACGCACATACAAATCAAATCAAATTGTATTTGTCACATGCGCCGAATACAACAGGTATAGATAGACCTTACTTACAAGCCCTTAACCAACAATGCATTTCAAGAAATAGAGTTAAGAAAATATTTACTAAATAAACTAAAGTATTATTTTTTTTTTAAAGTAACACAATAAAATAACAATAAAGAGGCTATATACAGGGGGTACTGGTAACGAGTCAATGTGCAGGGGTACAGGTTAGTTGAGGTAATTTATACATGTAGGTAGGGGTAAAGTGACTATGCATAGATAATAAACAGCGAGAAGCAGCAGTTTAGAAACAAAAGGGGTGGGGGGTGGGGGGGTGTCAATGTAAATAGTCTGGGTGGCCATTTGATTAATTGTTCAGCAGTGTTATGGCTTGGGGGTAGAAGCTGTTAAGGAGCCTCTTGGACCTAGACTTGGTGGTGGTCTGGTCCTCCGCGGCTGTTGGGCACTAGCATTAGAGAGGTCCGTAGCCCTGATGCATCATGGGAGGTGTAGGCCTCATAGTGATGCTGCACGCTCTGTTGCTGGTGGGGTTAGTGGTACTGAGAGGAAGAGTACTGTAAGATATTACAGTTTTTAATGTCCCATTGGTAGGATAGTCTTGAATGGAGCTCATCCAGTTTATTCTCCAGTGATTGTACATTGGCCAACATAACGGATGGTAGAGGCGGGTTACACACTCGCTGACAAATTCTCACAAGGCACCCCAATCTCCTCTCCCTGTCTGTCTTTTCTTCACACGAATGACAGGGATTTGGACCTGGTCTCAGAGAAACAGTATATCCTTTGCGTTGGACTCATTAAATAAATATTTTTCGTCCAGTTCAAGGTGAGAAATCGCTGTTCTGATATCCAGAAGCTCTTCTCGGTCATAATAGACAGCAGCAGAAACATTATGTACAAAATAAGTCACAAACAGTACAAAAAAACACACAAAATTGCAAAGTTGGTTAGGAGCCCAAAAACAGCAGCCATTATTCTCTCATCCCCTCCGGCACCATACACATTATTCTCTCATCCCCTCCGGCGCCATACACAAACACAATAGAATGGACATCCACACTGGAAGAGAATACAAACAACACTGGAAGAGAATATTAACAACACTGGAAGAGAATACTGAGCACACTGGAAGAGGATACTAACCATACTGGAAGAGAACACTAACAACACTGGAAGACAAAACTAACCACACTGGAAGATAATAATAACCACACTGGAAAAGAATACTAACCACACTGGAAAAGAATACTAACCACACCGGAGAGGAATACTAACCACACTGGAAGATAATACTAACCACACTGGAAGAGAATACTAACCACACTGGAAGAGAATATTAACCCAAATAACCACACTGGAAGAGAATATTAACCACACTGGAAGAGAATACTAACCACACGGAAAGAGAATATTAACAACACTGGAAGAGATTACTAAACAACACTGGAAAAGAATACGAACCACACTGGAAGAGAATACAAATGATACTGGGAAGAAAATACTAACCACACTGGAAGAGAATACTAACCACACTGGAAGAGAATACTAACCACACTGGAAAAGAATACTAAACACACTGGAAGACAATACTGACCACACTGGAAGAGAATACTAACGACATTGGAAGAGAATACTAACCACAATGGAAGAGTACTAACAATACTGGAAGAGAATTTTAACCACATTGGAACAGAATACTTACGACACTGAAAGAAAAAACTAACCACACTGGATGAGAATACTAACCACACTGGAAGACAACACTAACCACACTGGAAGAGCATAATAACCACAATGGATGAGAATACTAACCACACAAGAAGACAATACTAACAGCACTGGAAGATGATACTAACCACACTGAAAGAGAATATTAACCACACTGGAAGACAACACTAACCACACTGGAATAGAACAATAACCACAATGGATGAGAATACTAACCACACCGGAAGAGAATACAAAAAACACAAGAAGACAATACTAACAGCACTGGAAGATGATACTAACGACACTGGAAGAGAAAACTGACCACACTGAAAGAGAATACTAATCACACCGGAAGAGGAAACGAACCACACTGGAAGAGAATACTAGCAACATTATAATTGAATACTAACCACACTGGAAGAATATGCTAACGACACTGGGAAAAAAACTAACCACACTGGAAGAGAACACTAACCACACTGGAAGAGAACACTAACCACACTGGAAGAAAATACCAACCGCACAAAAAGAGAATAATAACCACAATGGAAGAGAATACTAACCTCAACAACCACACTGGAAGAGAATACTAACCACACTGGAAGAGAATAATGACCACACTGGAAGAGGATATTAACCACAATGGAAGAGAATACTAACCACACTGGAACAGCATACTAATGATACTGGATGAAAATACTAATCACAATAACCACACTGGAAGAGAATACTAACGACACTGCAAGAGAATACTACCACAGTGGAAAAAGAAAACTAATCACACTGGCAGAGAATACTAACCACACTGGAACAGAATACAAACCACACTGGAAGAGAATACTAACAACACTGGAACAGAATACAAACCACACCGAAACAGAATACTAATGATACTGGAAGAAAATACTAACCACAATGGAAGAGAATATTAACCACATGGAAGAGAATTCTAATCACACCGGAAAAGAATACTAGCCACACCAGAAGAGAATACTAACCACACTGAAAGAGAATACTGACCACACTGGAACGGAATACTAACCACACTGAAAGATAATACTGACCACACTCGAAGATAATATTAACAAAATTGGAAGAGAATATTAACACCACTGGAAAGGAATATTAACATCACTGGAAGAGAATACAAACCACACTGGAAGTGAACACTAACCACACTGGAAGAGAATACAAACCACACTGGAAGAGAATACTAACCACACTGGAAGAGAATACTAACCACACTGGAAGAGAATACTAAACCACACTGGAAAAGAATACTAACACCACACCGGAACGGCAATACTAACCACACCGGAAAGGAATACTAACCACAGGAAGAGAATACTAACCACACTGGAAGAGAAATACCAACCACACTGGAAAAGAATACTAACCACACCGGAAACAATATAAACCATACCGCGAAGAGAATACTAACCACAATGAGAATACTAACCACACCGAAAGAGAATACTAACACAATGGAAAGAATACTAACCACACTGGAAGAGAACACTAACCACACTGAAGACAATACTAAACACACTGGAGAGAATACTGACCACACCAGATGAGAATACTAACCACACTGGAAGAGAATAATAACCACACTGGAAAACAATACTAAACACACTGGGAAGGAATAATAACCACACTGACAGAGAAACTAACCACACTGGAAGAGAAAACTAACCCCAAAACCACACTGGAAAGAGAATACTGACCACACCAGATGGAGAATACTAACCACACTGGAAGAGAAATAATAACCACAATGGAAGAGGAAAACTAACCCAAATAACCACACTGGAAGGATAACTGACCATTACTGAAGAGAATCGCTAACCACCCACTGGAAGTAAATATTAACATCACTGGAAGAGAATACTAACCCAATAACCAAACGAGAAGAAAACTAAAACACTGGAAGAGGGTGACTAACCACATTGGAAGAAAATAACAACCACACTAGAAGAGAATAAATAACCACAATGGAAGAGAATACTAACCGCAATAACCACACTGGAAGAGAATACTGACCACACTGGAAGAGGAATACTAACCACACTGGAAGAGAAAAGCACACGGAAGAGAATACTAACCCCAATAACCACACTGGAAGAGAAATACTACCACATGGAAGAGAATACTAACCACACTGGAAGAGGAATTACTGACCACACTGGAAGAGAATACTAACCACACTGGAAGAGAACACTGACCACACTGGGAAAGAATACTTAACCCCAATAACCACACTGAAGAAGAATACTGACCACATGGAAGAAATACAACCACACTGGAAGAGAATACTGACCACACGTAAGAGGATACTAACCACAGTTGAAGAGAAAACTAAACGACACTGTAAAGGAATACTAACCACACTGGAAGATAATACTGACCACACTGGAGAGAATATTAAACCACACTGGAAGAGAATACTGACCACACTGTAAAGAGGATACTAACCACACTGGAAGAGAAAACAAACCACACTGGAAGAGAATACTAACAGCAACTTGAGAGAATAATAACTACATTGAAGAGAAAACGAAGTGATACTGAAGAAAAACTAACACACTGGAAGAACAATAACCACATTGAAGAGAATACTAACCACACTGAAGAGAATACGACATGGAAGCAGGCAAAATTGGAAGAGGATACTAACCACCCACTAGGAAGAGACAACTACACCCCAATAACCACCACCGGAAGAGAATACTGACCACACTGGAAGAGAATACTAACACACGAGAGAACTGACCACACAGGAAGAGAAAACTAATGACACTGGAAAAGAAAAAAACCACAATGGAGTGAGAATACTAACCACCCGAAGAGAATACTAACGACACTGAAGAGAAAACTAACCACAATGGAAGAAATACTAACCATTGGGAAGAGAGTACTAACAACCACTGTTAGACGAAATATTAAACACACTGTGAAATGAGGAATAAACCAACCACCTGGAAGAAGGAACAATAACAACATTGGAAGAGGAACACAAACCACAACTGAAGAGAATGCTAAGCAACACTTGTAAGAAGAATATTAACCACACTGGAAGAGAATACTAACGACACTGGAAAAAAAACTAACCAAGCACTGGAAGAGAACACTAACCCCAATAAACCATCTGGAAGAGAATACTCAACGCACCACTGGACAGAGAATACTGACCACACTGGAGAACGGATAATTAATCCACACTGAAGAGAAATACTAGCGACATGGAAGAGAAAATACTAACCACCACTGAAAAGAATACTGACACACTGGGAAGAGGATACAACCACATTGGTAAGAAGAAACTAACGCACACTGGAATTGAGAACACTAGCGAACACTGGAAGAGAAGTATCTAAACCACAACTGGAAGGAGGAATACTAACCGACGACTTGGAAGAGAAACACTTAGCGACACTGGAAAGAGAGACCAATACACAACACTGGAAGACGATATACTAACCGCAACTGGAAAAAAACCTAACCACAATGGAAAGAAAATCACCAAACGCATCAGCTAGAACAGAACAGAATAACCAAAGATGGAAGAGAATACTAACCCCAACTGGAAAGAGAATACTAGACAGCGAACCTGGAAAGAAATTCTAACCACATGTTGGAAGAGAAATAACTAACCACAATGGAACGGATCAAATAACCACACTGAAATGAGATATTGACCACGGAAGAAGAGAATAGTAAACCCACTGAAGACAATACTAACCACACTGGAATTAGAACTAACACACTGGAAGACAATACTAACCACACTGGCAAGAGAATACTAACCACACTGGAAGACCAATACTAACCACACTGGAAGAGAATACTAACCATCGTGGAAGGAGACATTACTAACCACACTGACAGAGAATACTAACCACATGAAAGAAAATACTAACCACACTGGGAGAGAGAAATACTAACCACCACTGGGAGACAATACTACCATCAGTCGTGGAAGAGGACATTACTAACCACACTGGAACAGACGAATAAACTAACCAAACACTGAAAGGAAAGAGAGCTAACCATGCCTGGCAGAGAATACAACCACACTGACAGAGAATACTAACCACTACTGGATGAGCAATACTAACCACACTGAAGAGCATACTAACCACAATGGAAGAGAATACTAACCACACTGGAAAGAAGAATACTGACCACACCTGTAAGAGGTACTAACCACAAGTTTGGGAGAGAGATAAACTAAACGACACTGGTAAAGGAATACTAACACAACTGGAAGATAATACTGACCCAACACTGGAAGAGAATATTAACCACACTGGAAGAGAATACTGATCACACACTGTAAGAGGATACTAACCACACTGTGAAGAGAAAACAACACCACACTGGGAAAGAGAATACTAACAGGTCACTGTGAGGAGAATAATAATACATTGGGAAGAGAAAACGAATGTATACTGGAAGAAAAACTAACCACACTGGAATGAGAACAATACACCACATTGAAAGAAATACTAAACCACACTGGAAGAGAATTACTGACCAAAATGGAATGAGGATACTAACCATTGGAAGAGATACTAACCACACTAGAAGAAACCACAACCCCAATTAACCCACACCGGAAGAGAAATATGACCACAAACTGGGGGGAAGAGAACGGTACAATACACCACACTGGAAGAGAATACTGACCACACAGGAAGAGAAAACTAATGACACTGGAAAGAATAAATAACCACAAATGGATGAGAATACTAACCCACCCTGGAAGAGAATACTAACGGACACTGGAAGAGAAACTAACCACAGGAAGAAATACTGACACCAGAATTGAAGAGAGTACTAACACCACACTGTAAAGAAATATTAACAACACTGGAAGAGAATTACAAAACCACACTGGAAGAGAACTAAATAACAACATTGGAAGAGAACACGAACCACACTGGAAGAGAATGCTAACCAACACTCTTAATGAGGATATTAACCACACTGGAAGGAATACTAACCGACACTGGAAAAAAAAACTAACCACACCTGGAAAGAACACTAAGCCCCAATAACCAATCTGGAAGGATACTCACCACACTGGAAGAGAATTACTGACCCACACTGGAAGAGGCTAATATTCCACACTGGAAGAGAATACTAGCGACCACGCGAAGGGAGAATACTAACCCACACTGGAAAAAGAATACTGACCACACTGAAGCATGGATACTAACCACATTGGAAAGGAGATTACTAAACCACACTGGAAGAGAACACTAGCGCACTGGAAGTAGAATACTAACACACTGGAATGAGAATACTAACACACTGGAAGAGAACACTAGCGACCACTGGAGAGAACAATAACAACACTGCGAAGAGAATACTAACCGCACTGGGAAAAAAACTAACCACAATGGAAGAAAATACCAACCACACTAGAACAGAACAATAACCACAATGGAAGAGAATACTAACCCCACTGTGGAAAAAGAATAACTAACCACAATGAAGAAAAGATTCTAAACCACATTGAAAGAGAATACTAACACAATGGAACGTGATACTAACCACACTTGAAAGAGAATACTGACCACAACTGGAAGAGAATATAACCACACTGGAAGACAATACTAACCACAAAACTGGAACTAGAATACTAACCACACTGTGAAGGACAATACTAACCACACTTGAAGAGAAATACTAACCACACGGAGACAATACTAACCACACTGAAGAGAATACTAACCATCCTGGAAGAGATTACTAACCACACTGACAGAGAATACTAACCACACTGGAAGAAAATACTAAACCACACGGGAGAGAATACTAACCACCACTGGAAGACCAATACTAACCACACTGGAAGGAGAACTACTAACCACACTGGAAGACAATACTAACCACACTGGAGAGATACTATACCATCCTGAGCAATACGAAGAGATATACTAACCACACTGAAGAGATACTAAACCACTGAGACTCAACACACATGGAAGAGAATACTACACCACACTTGGAAGAGATACTAAAACCACCACGCGAAGAGAATACTAACCACCACTGGAAGAGGATACTAACACACTTGGGAAAGAATACTCGAACCACAACTGAAGAGAATTACTAACCACAATGGAAGAGCAATACTAACCACAATGGAAGAGAATACAACCACAATGGAAGGAAATACTACCACACTGACTACAACATGGAAGAGACATACTAACCCACACTAGGAATCACCGAGAGAATACTAACCACACTGGAAGAGAATACTAACCACACTGGAAAGAATAACTAGCCACAATTGGAAGAGAATACTAACCATACAACTCCTTCACCACATTACAAACTAGAAAATAGATTATTGGGCGGTTAATGGCACTCCATCCTAGGAAAGGTGAGAGGTTGTGTGTGTGAGGCATCGATTTTTGCAATCTGTGAGCGCTGTGCGTGCTGCGTCAGTGAGAGGGACCTCCCGCTGAGGGAGAGGGAACACTCCAGGGAAGCTCCATTAATAATGTACAGGGCAGCTCCACACAAAATATGCGTGTGGGTGAGTGTGTGCCACACCACATGCCAGCAAACCACCAAAACTGCGGAATGTGCTGTCTGTGTGTGTGGAAGGTATGCACTCTGCCTTCCGTCCCCTGGTGCTCTGTGCACTGCGACACCTTCATAGATCACGGACCCCTGTTGGGAAATGCAAAAAAACGACCCATTACACACACACACACTCTTTCTCTGCCCTTGCTAAACACAATGCTTGCACACGACAACCCAACACCTCTGGATTCCTGACCCAAAATCTTAAATTCAACTTCTCACATTTCTTCTTGCTAGGAACATTCTAAATTGATTATAAAACATTTGACTAAGCAGACAGGTTGACGCACTACTAAGACCACAGGCTGAGCATATAAACATGGCTAACTAGTTGACTCATGTCCAAACCTAGATAGGCAGTGTTCGCGCGCGTGTGTTGTGTGTGTGTGTGTGTGTGCGTGTGTGTTGGTGTGTGTGTGTGTGTGTGTGTTGTGTGGTGTTGTGTTGTGTGCTGTGTGTGTGTGTGCAGCCATTAAGCTTTTATTTATTGCTTACTACACAACCTTGTTAAGGCAGACATGCAGCCAGCTAAACCAATATCAAACAGCTAAACAGTCACTAAAGCTTTATGTTGGTGTGTGTGGGGTGCTGTGCTGTGTGTGTGTGTGTGTGTGTGTGTGTGTGTGTGCTGTGTGTGGTGTTGTGATGTGTGTGTGTGTGTGTGTGTGTGTGTGTGTGTGTGTGTGTGTGTTCTATAGCTTTATCGCCTATCCACCCACTGGTAAAGACAACTGGCAGCAAACTATACCTCTCAATCGCTAATTTCTAAAGGAACCCAGTCTGGCTTTGAACTTACTCTTGAAAGTTGTAATAGTAGAATGCACAAAGTGCAATTAAGAAATTGGGCAGTGCATCATCAGTTCCTCATCATGTTAGTCATTGTATACCTTAGAGAGCTATAACTTGTCAGAAATGTCCAGATCAACTAGCCCATGTCAGCTAACGTTTTTTTTGGTTCTTTTTTTTTTGCCCATAGATATTGTTGTAATATTCTAGTCACTCAAATATCACATGAATACACATTAGACATGGCAAAATGTATAGCATTGCAAGAATATTTGCTATGCACCCCATGGCAAGATGTGTAGAATTGCAGGAAATAAACTTTAAACCTGCAAAATTCTCTCCACCAACAAGAGGGGTTTTAACAGTTTGTGTCATGAACAGTGGTGGTACCCATAGAAATAGACTCACGCAAAATGGAATTCAAATTATATATATATATTTTTTAACATTTTTAATTTCACCTTTATTTAACCAGGTAGGCTTGTTGAGAACACGTTCTCATTTACAACTGCAACCTGGCCAAGATAAAGCAAAGCAATGCGACACAAACAACAACACAGAGTTACACATGGAATAAACAAGCGTACAGTCAATAACACAATAGAAAAAAAAGAAAGTCTATATACAGTGTGTGCAAATGGAGTGAGGAGGTAAGGCAATAAATAGGCCATAGTAGCAAAGTAATTACAATTTAGCAAATGAACACTGGGGTGATAGATGAGCAGATGGTGATGTGCAAGTAGAAATACTGGTGTGCAAAAGAGCAGAAAAGTAAATAAAAACAATATGGGGATGAAGTAGGTAGATTGGGTGGGCTATTTACAGATGGGCTATGTATAGTTGCAGCGATCGGTTAGCTGCTCCAATAGCTGATATTTAAAGTTAGTGAGGGAAATATAAGTCTCCAGTTTCAGCGATTTTTGCAATTCGTTCCAGTCATTGGCAGCAGAGAACTGTAAGGAAAGGCGGCCAAAGTAGGTATTTGGCTTTGGGGATGACCAGTGAGATATACCTGCTGGAGCGCGTGCTACGGGTGGGTGTTGTTATCGTGACCAATGTGCTGAGATAAGGCGGAGCTTTACCTAGCATAGACTTATAGATGACCTGGAGCCTGTGTGTCTGGCGACGAATATGTAGCGAGGGCCAGTCGACTAGAGCATACAGGTCGCAGTGGTGGGTGGTATAAGGGGCTTTGGTGACAAATTGAACCAACATCGGTAAAAAATAAAAATCCCCGAAGTTTCGCTGTGTGGCTCTGGCTCTGTGTGGCCCTGGCTCTGTGTGGCCCTGGCTCTGTGTGGCCCTGGCTCTGTGCGACACTGGCTCTGTGCGGCCCTGGCTCTGTGCGGCCCTGGCTCTGTGTGGCCCTGGCTCTGTGTGGCCCTGGCTCTGTGACTGTGCGGCCCTGGCTCTGTGTGGCCCTGGCTCTGTGTTGCCCTTGGCCCTCTGTGCGACCCTGGCTCTGTGTGGCCCCTGGCTCTGCTGCTACCCTGGCTCTGTGGGCGGCCCTGGCTGTGTGACCTGTCTTGTGTGGCCCTGGCTCTGTCGAACCCTGCTCTGTGTGGCCCTTGCTCGTTGCTGTGCCCCATGGCTCTGTGTGGCCCTGGCTCTGTGTGGCCCTTGGCTCTGTGGGCCCTGGGTCTCTGCTTGGCCCGTGCTCTGATGTGGCCCTTGGCGCGGTTGTAAGGCCCTTCTTCTAAGTTTTCCCTTTTGTAATCTGGCAATTTCTTCTTTTCATCGTTTTCCTTCTCTCTTTCTCTTTCTCACTCTGTCTCTGTCTCACTTCTCTCTCTGTCTCACGTCTCTTCGTCCGTCTCTCTCTCTTGTTCGTCAACCTCTCTCCTCTCTGTTCTTTCTCTCTGTCTCCTTCTTGTGATCTGCCTCTCTCTCTCTGTCTCTCGTTTCTCTCTCTCACTCTCTTCTGTCTGGTCTGTCCTGTCTGTCTGTCTGTCCTGTCGTGTCTGTCATTCGGTCTGTCGCTCTTTCTTTCTTGTCTTCTCTGCTTCTGCTCCTCTTCGTCTCTCCTTTCTTTCTCTCTCTCTCTCTCTCTCTCTCTCTCTCTCTCTCTCTCTCTCTCTCTCTCTCTCTCTCTCTCCTGTCCCACTCTCTCTCTTTCTCTCTCTTGTCTCTCTTTCTCTCTCTTCTCACTCTCTCCTCTTCTCTCCATCCCTTTTCTGTTTTCTTGCCCGTACACTTATCATATCTCTCT